>NW_019385961.1:62428-95256 GCF_000671375.1 Centruroides sculpturatus | reverse complement strand
TTTTTTAAGTGATACATATTAATATAAATTAAACAATGTTTTCTTCGTCATCACTAAAAACACTATTAATTAACCAAGAGCGTTTTCTTTTTGGCAGGTTATCTTATCCTCTGAGCATTTTTCTGCATTATCTTCAGATCCATGCTTTACCTTTTGAAAAATGTATGTAATTTTAGATTGCTTGGTTCATAGTTAAAAGGTCTTTATAAATTTCCTTATATGGTGCTAAGCACTTATGAAGAATAAAGCAAGTATAAAATAAGGGAAAAACATCTGGCAACATCAGAAGCGTCGAGATCTGGCAACACTGAAACAAGTTTCAAGAAGGACCACATGTATCGACAGAAGGCGAGAAGAGAAAATTTACACACTTAAGTACTAATAGTTCACGAAAATAATAATTTTCGTGAACTATTATTACTTAAGTATGTAAAAATTTATTACATTTCCTGTTGTACGAGGGTTTAACCCAATTCTCGAACCGTGTCAGAGTGAATCCGTGCTATAAAAGTACCGTGTTATACGGGGGATGGTACCAATTCTTGAACCGTGTTAGAGTGAATCCGTGCTATAGAAGTGCCATGTTATACGGGGATTACCTGTATTTCCAAAATTTTCATTCATGCCTATGTGGAATAGTTTATAAAAATCTGCAATTCATAAACTTTCAAGGTGGATGCCTAAAACAGATGAACATAGGAAATAACAGATGGTGATAGCACTCATATTCTTGGACCAGTATGCCAAAAATGGTAATGAACTGCTAGACTGTATTGTGACAGATGATATAACTTGGATTGCATACTCAACACCAGATTGCTACATAATGAAGCATTACTCACTGGAGATATATTGTAAAATATGTAAATTTTAACTGATACCTGACTTACACCTGTTATACTTTAATGTTGAATCAAGTGTAATTTCAGAACATTTATTAACACTTCTTGTGTGGTGATAAATGTGAGAAATATATAAGTATTTTAGTTTGTTACATACTACAATCTACATAATATGAACTAATTTAACTTGGTATTAATATCCTGTTAATACCGAGTTAAATTAATTTTAAATAACAAATGTTGATGTATATATTGAAATGGTACAAGACAATTACTGTACTGTACTTTAGAGGGAGATACTTCTCAGTGGCTAAGTAGGATTTTTAATTTATTATTTTATATAAACATAAGTATAACTCTAAAATTTAATTATAAATAACATTATAAAAGTTGTTGTGCTGCCAGTTCTCACTCAACATTCTTTGGAGTTCTTTTTTGCCATTAGCCTAAAGTACTGGGTGATCATAATTAAAGGTTAATACAATTTACAGATTACAATTATATAGTATATGCTAATGCTGGCAATAAAACCAGTTATGATAAAATGCAGTTTTTGGCAAAAACCAAAAATCAGTTTTGAACAGGCACTGAAAACAGTATCATTATTCATTTTGAAATCAGTTTTCAGTTATTTACAGTGGAAAGTGGTTTTGTGGTTAGTCATTTAAGTGGTCATCTCTGTAGTAGCAGATTTGTTTTATCCACTGACTGCAATGAAACAAATTGCAATTAAACAGTCAAGTGCTTGATGCAACCAGCAGTCAACAATTTGCTACACATTTCTTGTTATATGGTAATTTAATAATCAATTAATACAAAGAAAAATTTTAAATATTAAGACTGTGGTAATTTAACATATGTCATGGAAACAAAAATGGACAGCCAGAAATATTTATTTCACATATACAAAAATTTGCTTCTAAATTTTAGTTTATGGGTAACAAGCTTTTTAAATAATTAATAAAATTGAAATATAATTTATTTTTCAAATATCAATATGAATAAAATTTTCAATTATTGTTCATATCTTTTCTGTACACTATAAATTTATTCCTGCATCATTTATGAATTTGAAAAATTCTCAAACTATATTAAAATTAAAAAATAAATTTAATTAATTGAATTAAAATAAAGAAATATTCCAATGTACAGTTATAATTTACAATAAAAATATACTGTTATAATTTTTACTGACTGTTTATATTTGTTTTTGTTTTGATTTTGTAAGTACAGTCAAGTCTGTGTAAGTCAACACCCCAAAGGGAAGTGGAAATGTGTCGAGTTAACCAATATGATGACTAAAACGAAGTTGGAAAAACCATAAAATTACAATTAGGAAAATACAATAGTGCTTTAAACAGTACTCTAGTCTTACAATACATTGTGTATTCCATTTATAATAATGCTGTAGATGATAAACTGAAAAATTCATTTAGTGTTGTTTGTTTTGAGCACTTAACTATATTGACTTTTTTTCAACAACCATAAATACCTTGAAAACATCATCATCGCAATCATCAGTTGTTGGCAAGTAACATTTTAATGCCTCTAGCATGTTGGTTTGGGGTTGGCTCTTTTAGTGTTTTACTCTTCACCTCTGGAATCATTAGGTTTTTCCTGAATTCCTGCAACAATATCCATAACACTTGCTGAGGAACACACTTCCACACAATCATCCACTGTGCTATAGTTGGTTTCATCAACAGAGGCAGTTTCTCATAGATCATGGCAATATTGCAGCAATTCATCCAATTGAATGTTCTGTTCTTCACCCTTATCCTCATCTTGAACTGCCACTGTAGAATGAAACATAGTTTGCAATAGTTAAGCATGTTACATTTTTTTTATGAAACATTACTTAATGAATCACATCTAACTGGGAAATGTCAGTCAATTTTCTGTTTTCTATCGCATGAATCAAATCCAAAGTAAGATTCTTCCGATAATGATAATAATTATCATCTGCACATCGGATTTAACAAAATATCACGTACCTTAGAACCTTTAACCGATGCGAAATAAAAAATTTAATAGTACAAACGTTTTCGTTAATCTTCAAACGATTTTTGCCTGAAGATGGACCCAGGAGGGGTCTGAAAACGTTTGTACTATTAAATTTTTTATTTCACATCGGTTAAAGGTTCTAAGGTACGTGATATTCCGATAATGATGTTTGAATGAATGAATAATACTCTGATCCAGCAGTTGCACTACAGCAGTAGAGTAAACACATTAATTGCTTGTATTTTTTCAACTTTTCCATGAGCAAGACAGTTTTCAACAATGATTGCTACATTCCTTTTTTGCTTAACAAATTGGGAGTTGTATATGTGAAGAATCTCCTCCCAAATTTTGGAAGTCATCCAAATTTTTGAATTAGCCTTGTATATGACAGGCAAATTCCTCACTCCCTTGAAACATCAGAACTATCGAGATTTTCCTATAACTAAGGGCTTCAGCTTTTCAGAACCATCACTTTGTTTCGAGAAGGATTGTAATTCACAGCTTTTATTTGCTACCACCGTGGCAACTCTCATTTTTAAACATAGCAGTTTTCTCCAGAAGCAGTTTGTAGAAGAGTTCCACTTCATCAAGATTGAAAACATTTTCCAATTTATACGATTTCTCTATCTCTTGTAAAACTGTCTCTTTCCAAGTTCCAACTGAGGTCATATCGACAGATTCTTTTTCTCCACACGGCTTTTTTAAAAGTCACATTTTGGCGACCTTTCAAATCTAACCATCCATCACTGGCACAAAAGTTGGTTTCTACTCCCAAGTATCTCAGCAATTTCCCCCGCTTTTTGTTTCAGTATTGACCCTGAAACAGGAAGATTCAATGAACAAATTTGGTTTAGTCAATGTACCAGAGCATCTTCGACATCATTGTATGGCAATTTTCTCTGGTGTTTTCAAGACAGCCACAATGAAGACCCAAGAAAGAGTTTTTTAATTTCCTCTTTTTTTCTTCAGAATTCCCACCAATGTTGTTCTTGGAAGGTTTTCTTGTTTTGCAAATTTGGCGTGTGAAGTTTTATTTCATTCATATTCAGATACAAGTTCGTATTTTTCCTCCAACATAAGAGTTGTTGGGTTTCAGATACAGTCGAGCCCCCATAACATGGTAGATACGTTCTGTTCTTTATGAAATTGATGTTCTAAGAGTCCTTAAATACATGAGCCAATCACAGCTTGGCACGTATGCAGTTTACAGACTATGGCTGTTTGAAAGGTTTTCTTCCGTAAAAGTTCGTCCGATGGAGAATTATTTTTAATAAAATAAAAGACAAAACTGTCCAAAAAGGTTCACCATTTATTACTTGTGTTCCAAGACTAAAACATTTTCGGCGACTGACCTTCCTTTTTAGGCTACTTGTCGCCGTAAAGTTCACAAAAAATCCTTTTAAAAACACAAAACATCCAATTAAAATTTTATAAAATTTCTGAAAAAGGAACTGGTGACATGCAGTTGTCTTGCTTCCATCATACCTTCTTCTGGGGTTTTCTTCTTCTTTTTATCTACTAAAGAGTAGCGCTGGAAAATGTAGATTTTTAGAGAGATTTTTAGGTTTTCTTCCATAAAATTAATCAATTCTAGACTAATTCGACTCAACATTTCCAAAACACACAATTTTTTGGGAATAATTTGTATAAACTATGCTATAAACAAAAAATTGTAGGATTATAGTAATGTTATAGGGAGATCGACTGTACTCATTTCTAACAGAAATATGAAACACTGCAAATAATGCATGAATGTAAGATGAGAAAATGCAAAATCAGATTCTGCTGTGACATTAAGCTGTGTGATGTAAACTCATTTTTTTCAGGAGGGGAGTCAACTTATCAGACATCTAAATGAGTGTGGGACAGAAAAAGTACATTGATTTATCCAGTGGTGACAAGTTACATGGTGTCAAGTAAACCAGAGTTTTTTTTAACAATAATGCCTATGTTGATTATTTCAGTAGAGTATTTTTTATGTAAGAAGCCGAAGGTTCGACCTTCTTCATTACAAATGGGCCCCTCATTGCCTCCTTGGCCAGGTGATCAGCATGCTCATTGCCTGAGATCCAATGTGGCCTCGGACCTACTTCAGGTCAACGCATCGTGCATGCCTTGCCCTCGGTACCCTACATATGATCTCCTGTACCATTTTCTCCTTATGGTACCTGTTGCTCAAGGCTTGAAACAACAATTAGCTGTCAGAGTAAACTGTGATTGGCTCTGGACCCAGGTGTTGTAGGATCCACTGGGACACTCCCTCCAGGGCCACCAGTTCTGCCAATTTTATCCCTAGTGAACATTTAATTATCATGTAATTAAGGACATACTGTACCATATTTCCTGCTCTTATAGATGGGGCAAAATTAGCACTATATTGCACAAAATACCTAAAAGAACTTCTTATTTTTAAAACAGCTTACAATATTGGAAGCATTTTTTATTTTGGCTTTTTACTTTTAAAAATGGTTACCACAGCCGTATTATTGAATAGTTACTGTATCTATACATTTAATTAATATCTTTACATTGACACAGTAGTATTCTTATAAGCCAAAAAAAAAGCTGGCACACAAGCTTGCTCTTATTTGCATAGAAAAACATGGTATAAATACACAGAAATAATTATTTTCTTTATAGAAAATAAATATTTTTTGTTTACACTGACAGATTTTTTACTTAAGAAAAAACATGTATAAATTAAAACAGTGAAATTATTTAAATATAAAATACCTTTCTCATTGTTCATATTTGACGATAGGTAGGCATTTATTACATATATAGGGCGATCGTGATGAATAATAGCGGTTTAATTATCTCAGAAGAAAGGTATGGAATTAGTACTATATCTATCTGATTATTGTTCACTCCTATACAGCTTTTTGGTGAACTGCCATTGTTTTTTTTATAAAGGATTTGCCAATTTCCAAGCCTTACTATTGTAAGCTTGCTGACTTTTAGGGCAATAAGTTAATTGCATGTCAGGAAAACTTAGGGGTGAATCGTATGTGGGTGGTTGCGACAGCAGAGTCAAAGATGACAAGTGTCTTACAAAACTGTTTATTTTTGTCATAAAATTAACTTACATAATAATGACAGAAAATTCAATCTAGAACATTTTTTGCTGGGGAGCTCCCGATGTCGGTGGATGGGTGAAGGCTGGTGTTTGAAGTTGCATGTCCCAGATCCTTGATAGAGGAGTGTCTGTTGCACAGGAGGTGACTCTGATGGGAGATGCTGTGGATGGATGGAGATCTTGGGCCACTGGTGGAAACACTTGTCTGGAGGAGAACCACTCTTGACCTTGAGACTCTGGGGTTTTATAGGATTTCCCCTCAAATCTCACCCTTTTGATTGGTCCTGTTTGCCCTCTCCCCTACCCCGATTGATCACTCTTTTGTCTCTAGGCAAAACCCAAGACCAATCCAGATCGGGAAAGGTCTGAGAGGTGTCGACAGAGCTTTTGAAATCTGCACTCATATTTTATTCCATTATGGACCTTCTCTCTGATGTTTTTGAACCTAAAACAATCTACCAGATGTTCTTGTGGCCATTTACTCCCCTGATGGGTTTGGGCTTACATGACTTCACACATGTCCTTTTGGTCATTAACCTCCCTTTTTCTTAATTGTTCAGACCTGACACTTGTTCGCAAGCATCTTGACAAAGCTCCGTCTCTCTCTCTCTCTGTCGACACTCCCCTCTACCATTTATCATCGCGTCATATTTGTTTTACAATAAGTAAGAAAGTTTTCTTCCTGTCTGGGTTTCATCACCAACATACCCTCTTAACCTTCGAACTCTTGACCTTCGAAACTCTCCCACGTATGAATTTTATAATTAGTCGTACTTTTGATTTGATTTTTGGGACTTCACACTATTGAGTTTTTTACTGTATATGGCTCTTGAATTAAAATCAAATTGGCTTTAAATTTATTAACTTTATGCATCATTAAAGAGCTTGAAGCTCTCCCTCTTTGTACATTAATATGTAAAATATTAAGGCCTACATTAGAATTGTTGTGATGGTCTTTATCTTGCCTATTATGATTTATGTTAGTCGGAATGTTATTTAGAGTTTGATTACAATCCATAATCAATTCTGTCAGTCATTTGAATCTTCAACTTTGCTAATATCAGACATTGGCTTCTGAGCACATTGTGATTTGTTGACGTTTTTCTATCTGGTGGTAGGTTTCTATTAGCCTTTTGCAATTTATGCAAAATGGTATTATGTTCAGTAATTGACAATCCTTATATCAGTGGCCCTTAGAACAATGACTGCATTTTTGTTCTCTGCAGTCACATGCAAGGTGGTTGAATCCACAACATTGATAGCATCGTGTGACTGGTTTAAAATCATCATCATGTATATTGGTCCACGACATTGAGATAGATCGATGAGCTATTAAGATATTGTGGATTTTCGGTGTTAATGATAAAATGGCATGTCGACAATTTTCCTTTACTTTCCTTTCCTTAATATTGTACTAATTCTGCATACATCTCTGACACTGTTGCTGCCATTTCCTTCCATATGTTGTTCTGTTTTATCATTACTTCTGTAAGTTTTTCATTAGTGATGCTGTTAGGGATATTTAAGAGGATATCTCTTGGTCTTTTTCCTTCAGATATTTTACATTTGACTCTATCTCTGATTTCTGGAAGATCCTGAATTGCTTTAAGTTTTTCCCATCTTCCTTACTTCCTACCCTAATACATATACCATTTGCTTTAATTGTTTTGACATTTTTCACTTTCATTTTTAGTTGGTACAGTTATATTTTATTGAGTATCTCATCTGTTACCTCTTTCATATTCATTATAAAGCCTTCTTTGTTGCTTGGATATACTAGGACTGCCTGATTCCCTCCCATTCTCTCATTGTTAACCTTTGTATTCAATGAAATAGAAATTGCCTTTGTAGTTCTACTTTCCCCAGATCCGGTGCTAACCACCTCTGAGTATAAATGGGGCTTGTACTCATCGTTATGGCTTATTTGGTTTTGGTTGCTCTAAATTCTGTAATAATTCTATATGTTTGATTTAAGCATCCAAATATTTGTGCAACACTCTATTCTCTTCTTTTCGCAAACAGAATTATTACTTAGTTCAGCACATATTAATATTTCCATTACACAACTTAATAAATGTCTGGCTTCTCTCAATATTGACTTTTCTATATTCTCTTTTGCCTTTCTGTTATCTAGTTTAGGAGGTGAAGCTTGTGGTGTTGGGGACGAAGACTGTCGATCCTCATTCAATAGCAGTTTGTCAGTTGGCTCCAGTCTATCTGATGGACACTGAATATGATCCATTGCCAAAAAAAAAGCAACCCAATGTCTATATGTGATGATGTAGGTTAATTACACACCAATTTTATTTAAAACTTACTATTATATTGTCCAATAACGTAATTACCTGACAATTATAACTTCTAGACTGTTATCTTCATGTCAACAAAGTAGTCTGACCAACCCAGGAAGGCACTCCCCTAGGCGATAGACTAGTTCGCTGACCATTGGCAGGGGTAAAGGTGCATCATATGACTAGTCAGCATAGTTTAATCCCTCTACTCCTAAGGTATGTCAACCAGATGCCAGCTGATTCATGCTATACCTTGCCCCTGCGAATGATTAGTAAAGTAGTCCAATGCCAAACTGTATTTGGCACTAGCTTAAGGACCTGCATCTTTCTTACCCTAGACAAAGAAGACAGTGAGCTCCATCTGTTGAATAACTTGGGAACTAACACTTCAAGCTTCTTCCTCCTCTTATCAATCAAAAGAGTTTCTTTTATGCAAAAGATAGGATGTATAACTCAAAACACACAAATTGAAGCTACCTTTTCTGCATCAAATCTTTCATATTTTGAGGTTATCAATTTCTTACGTGTTAATTAATAAATTGGTGCATGCTATTATAATAATACATTCAATTTTTAAGATACAAATAATTATAAAGTAAAGTTTTTAATTCATAATTTTTTTACAAAAAAATAAAACAACATTTTACTTTGTTAATTTTTTTATAACTAAAATACAAATACTTCAAAAGTAGTACAAAAAATATATTATCATATAAAAAGAAATATATTAATGCAATATAGTCTGTTTTTAAAATATTGTATGGAAATATGAGCACATTTATATATTTAAATAGTTTTTGTATTTTATTACTATTAATAAAATAGAATAATAAAATCTTAATTCTATTGAATTCAAATGGTTTTGGAACTGATCTGAATGAAAACTGTTTCACATTTGGATTTAAAAACTGGTTAGTCAATTTTGAGAATTATCAGCATTAGTATATACATATGCAATATCATATAGTTGTATATGCTGCCTTGAGAATTATTGTTGATTTGTAATGTGGGTTTCTGTCATTAGTTGGAGATTACCTGAACTTTATTCTTATTTACAGATATTTTGCTTATTAAGGCTAATATTTATCAGTGTTTTAGTAATATGATGCTGTAAATTTTGAACGTGGTTATGATCTAATGAGTTTTCTTGCTAATTCCACACACTGACAGAATATGTAATGAATAAAATGTTTCAGTTAAAAAAGTTCTGTAACATATAAATTGAATTTTTATAAATACTTTATATAGTTGGTCAGATGACTTAGGTGGCTAAAATGTGCACATTCTACTTTGAGGAATTTAATCTTCAAATTTGGTCAATATTTAGGAATTTTTCAAGACATCCTGTTTTGGCTGTCAGGTTCTTTCTCTCACACTTGGTTGCTCCATTGTGAGTCTGATGAAACCTACAATGAATATGTTAAAAGGATCTCTTTGTGTTCCATGATGGAAAGAATGAAACATTAGTTTTGTAAAGTTGGCTATAAGGCTGTATAGTATGTTGTTGGTCTACAGCTGATGCTACTGGGAAGAGAACTTGGTGACACAATTACAGCAGCATTCTTTAGATCCCTGATTTTGCTTACTCTGTCAGCAACCAACTTACCAACATGGTTTATATGATACTGCCCTTTCAGTTTCTTTAATTTGGTTTTCTTTTTGTTGTTTTCTATTTTTTCTTTTTTTTTTCCTTTTATTTATTTCTTCATAAGTTGCATCTGACGTGCTGGGTGCATCAATCTTTGTTTATAAAGATTTGTGGGTTTGAAATACATATTATTTAGAAATAACTTTAAGCATAAAACTGGATTTAGCAGATTTCTGTGAAAAGAGAATGATTCTTCAGATTTTGTTAATGTTTAAGATAGAATAAAAAGTTTTTTAAAGCAAAATTATTTAGACCAGTCAAGAGAATTCAGTTTACTATATATTAAGTGTTGGAACTCAAATTTGAATAAAAGTGAACTTTGTCCACCAAGCTCTTCAATTGCTGACACAAAACTTTAGTATCTTGATGATTTGATTTCAGTTAATACATCAAAATATTGTCATTTTTAAGATTAATGATGGTACATTTTTTAAACAATAATGTATGATTTATGATTATAGTTCACAATTCACTAGACAACTTAAATACTGCATTTGATATTGTTATCTGCTTAACATTTACATCTTTATCATCATCCATTATAGATAACAAGTGTGTAATCCAGTGGTGCCCAAACTTTTTTTGATTCTAGGTGCCTTTGTTAAATGCAGATTTTTTCCAAGGCACCCTATGTCAAATTCCAACAAGTACATTATACAAATTCTAACAAGTATGTTAAATTCTAACATTATAAAAATTTTATAAAACATTTTGCGGCACCCGTGAGGAAGCTGCGGCACTCTAGGGCACTTTTAGTTTGTTGATAATTTTTAAGGCATTTAATAATACAGTATCACATGGTTGACAAACTAACATAGTATTTTGACACAAAAAAAATGCACTTTTACATTAGATTACTTCAATTTATAAGAATATTTACTACAGTTGTCTACAAATAATAATGTTTTTCTATTTTCCATTGTCATTCTTTTATTTAACTTTTGAATTGTCTCTCTGAAAGTATCACTTGTCATCTTCAATTAGTAGATTTTTTTAACTTGAAAAGCATCATGGTTTAATTGACAATAACAGTTAATTTAATTTTATCAGCATTTACACAGATGAATATACTAATTCTTTCTTTGTTTTTCTTTCCACCTTTACATTGTTGTCCTTTCAATATCTTGGTTTTCTCAGGAAGGCAATGCCAAAATAGTCCAAACTCATCACAATAAAAAGAATAGTGACCCAGCGGTTAAAGAAGGAAGTTTTGTTGTCATTCAATCATCCATAAGTGTCTTGTCTACATTTTATGATTTTCCATGAGATAGAAAGTGACTAGAATTTCTTAAGTCAATCAAGCCAACTCACACTTGATTTAAAATCACAAATACCTAGTGTTTACAAATATGGTTCTTTTATATAAGTTAGATCAATATAGATAAAACAGGAAAACAGTACAGTACCTAATTTCATTGAAAATTCTGTTGCTTTTTTCCAGGTAATTAGTCTATTTAGTAGAATTTTATCTCTAGCTTTTGCCATATATTCTAATAACACATATTACTACTTGGGGTATTCTGCATATCATGGTTGCATTGGATATGCTTATATCCAATGCAACCATGCTTTAAATTGGAAATGATTTTGTTTCTGTTTCACCTAATTTCAGACACATTTTACTTGCTTTTTAAGCTAGTTTTACTTATTTTATTGTACTTTGTCCCAGCATCAGTCAACTTCACAATATTCTATTTTTTATCTAAAGACAGGTAGTTTCATTTTCTTTGTTTTGTAACCATTTTTAATGTATATAGTCAATGCTGCAGATCATAAAATAATTTGACAGTTTGAAAGGCAAGACTGCCACTTTAAAATGGTCATTAGACCACATTTATTTAATTTTTATCATATCATTTAATTTGTAACTCTGTTTTCTCATTTTGATCAACACTTTGAAGACTAGATGTGACAGTAATATGATTTATTGCAAGTACTATATATTACCAAATTTTGGAAGATTTTCAAGTAGTTTCATATTTTTTATTAAAATCAGATGATCTTCCAAAATTTTTGAAGATCTGGCAACTTTTATGCAGTATTGAAACCAGAAATATGTATGTAAACTTCCTGTCACACATATTACATATTATAATAGTTATTTTTTGAAAATTTGAATAAATTGATACACATTATAGTGAAGTACATACTGTGTATTAATGAAGTTTAGTGTTACCACCCGTCAGGTTTTCACCCAGACAGTCCGGGAATTGACTCACTGTCTGGGTAAACTATTAATTTTGTCCGGGAATTTAGTAGAAATTGTGAAACTGCAATGAAACAAAGTACTTGCAAAAATTTTTACAAATTTACACTATTTTAACAGCAAAAGAACTTGCACTCACAGAAACTCATCTTCAATTCTGCCGTGTTAGTCTGTTTATGCCGACTTGTGGCACGCAACCTGTCAACCTTTTTTTTTTTTTTTCTTATTTTGCACGTATGATTGTACACGTATCCAATATCCAATAGAGCTAAGTCATCTGTACCTGTTCTTTCTTAATTTAGATTACTTACATTACTCCTACGCAAGTTCCTAGTCCCTATAGTCCCTAACTGTAACTGATTTAGAACCGGCATGCACATTATTCTTTGCATTGTAAAATGACATTGCGCACGCATCAGGAACTTCTGTTTGAACAAACCTGACCTGCTGTCTTGATCAGTGATTTTGAAAAGGTGGCAACACTAATGAAGTTCCTTATGAGTGGACTTTTTATCATTAAAATTATAGGCAGACCACCAAAGTTAAAAAGTAGTTTATATTATTGGGTAGTTTATATTATTTGGGTAAGTTTGTACTAACAAAGTTTGGCTGTAAAATAGTTATAAGGATTTTTAGATCTGCAAATTTGTAGTTATGGAAAGATCTGTTTTGGGCAAAGATTTTGTATTTCCAATGGAAATATTCAGTTAATTCAAATTTACTGTTTAAATTTCTACAATAAATAAATGCGTTTATGAATTTTACTCAAAAAAATTATCTTGAGAAATTTTCAGCTGTGTAATTTTCATGTTATTAAGTTAGTATTTCAATGTACTTTAATTAATGTTTTGAAACATCGATTTTGATAAACACAGTGCATGAAACCAATTTCTAGCAAGATTTTATAAGAAACTTTGCTGGAGGTTGGTTTCACACAGTGTTTATTGACATGTAACTAGTTTTGAGTAGTTGAACATTTATTTTGAGTTTCTAAGATATTAAAATTGTTTTTGTTGTTATAAAATTTTAAAAAGTTGGTTAAGTATTACAGTATATGAAAGTATTTCAGTATATAATAGAAATAGTGAAAGTGAATGTTATCAAATATAGTAGTCATATTTTGATATTCTGTATTGGGTATATTTATTTTTTGTCTTTTTTTATGATTTATACTTGCTAGGCTTGTAAATTTCTTGTTAAATTTGTGTTAAATTGGATAAAGATAGCAATTTTTCCATTATATGACCCAATTTTCCTTTGTTTCCTCATTGGACAGGTTCCGCTATATACAGGTTAATTTACATTACTTTTTGCAAAAAATTCAAGGGACTGAAGAAATTTTCTGTTAATCACATACATTATATACAGGTTCTGTTATAGATGGGTTTGACTGTATAAATTAGCAAGAGCTGTTTAGCAGATGTTAATGTTAAGTTTGCTCTTGCTAAGCATATCACATTTTCAGCATTAGGAAGTTTTTCCAGAGCAACAAGAACTTTAGATAAATAGTCACAATAATACAGTACTGCTTTAATCCAGGTGTCCCAGCAACTGGATGTTCACTCTCCAGTTACACAGGTATCAATACAAATGTGTTGAGAATATCACATGCTACCAACTCATTTGATGAGACTGTTCACTGAATGAGTTAGTGACACAGCACTCTGAACATGCAGATGTTGTTATTCACATAAATCAAGACTAGTTGCCATGTTTGTGGTAGAAATGGAGTATTAAGAAATTTTCATAGAATTTTGCAGTTTGGGATGATGCTTTTTGAAAAATACATTCTTTGTTGATATTAAATTATTTACTATCAGAAATTTCCTCATTACAGTCTTTCATAGCCTGTGTAAAGCATAAGCCAAACAAGTAACATGTATTAAATTTGATAGAAAGCTTTAGAAGGGATTAAAGCTATCTTTTCTCAGACTAATTTTTTTCAGGTTGACCATCCAAAAAGTGTGAATTTTTTATTACTTTTATTTGATATATAATTAATTTTTATGAAAAATATGAAAAAATTAGCTCCTGTGTGTTTTTTTTCTAANAATAATTTTAATTATTTAATTATTTTTAATTACTTATTATTTATTTAATAACTTTTAATAATAATTATAAATAAAATAATTTTATTTATTTGTTTATAAGAAAAACTTTGAAAAAGTTACAGACACTTCCAGATTCTGAAATGGAACTAAATTTTTCTGCCAAAAATGGCAAAATAATTTCTCAAACACAGACAAAACACCTAAATTGGCATATATTACTTAAAATTAACACTTTTACAAATGTTTTCATCTGTTTTTAACAGACATCTTTATGTATGTATAATGCAGAATTAAATGGACAAATTAAAATTGAATATTCTTTTACAAATAAATTAGAAATTTAGTTTAAAATTATTTTCCAAACAAATTACATTTTTAGTTTAAAATTACTTTTTATATAAATTGCAAGTTTAGTTTAAATTTTTATTTATGTGAGTTCATATATATATGTGGCAAAGGGAGATATATGTGAGAAAAACTTTATGCCAATTCAAAGAAAGCATGCCATGCTGTGGATAATGTGTTTATTTCTATGAAATTAATTTTCATAGAATCATGGATACACATCTGCACGGGTAGCCTGCTATCAGGAACTCTTTCTGAATTGGTGGTCAGAAAACTCAAAAATGCCATATTATCTAAATTTTATGAATGTTACTACTGTTTGCCAGATACATTGATGACATTCTCATAGTGTTGAAAGGCAAACCTAACCTTGACACAGTACTTCAGTATTTTGATGACCACTCTTCGGCCTATCATTACATGATGAACAAAAAAATCATAACACTATATTTTTTGGATATCGGTATCAAATTGGATCATGGTCATCTTTTCAGTGTAGTTTACTGTAAGGATTTATGTTTACTCCTATTTATAACTATTTATATGCTTTACATGACCCATATTATTATGAAATTTCTGCTTTTTAATCTCTTGTAAAGATGGCCTATACACATTGTTTAGAGCAGAGTGAAAAGGAAAGAAGAATTATCATGGATCACATCATTGGCAATATACTACATGGATATCCAACCTCTCTAATTAAAACACTTACAAACAATACCAACAGCCCGAGAAGAGACCCTGCCACAAGATAGACATACATACATGAAAGACATTGGCCGTATACAAGGAGTTTAGCCGGCAGAAAAGAGGTTAAGGGAAAGGAGGAGAGGAAGGAAGGAGAGGAGATAAACAGTAGAGAAAGGTAGAATCCCTGTGAATGGTGTACATATGGTTACTGTACCCTGTATGTTTGATGTACTGTACATCTAATGTGAATTAAGCTCATATAAATAGCTAAAGTTTCTGCCTGTGCTATTGAGCAGTGTATACCTAGACACTTGATTCTGTGTGCAAAGTAAGCATTGTGAAGCTCACTGCCTAAGGGAATAAACTACAAAAGCAGCACCCACTTTGTAATCCAGTGTAAATCCTAAACATGGGATGATTACCTGGATCTTCGAAGTAAACACAGGGGCAAACTGATGGTAGGGGTGGTAATTGTAAGTCAGGAGGATGTTTTTGTTAATGTTGAATTTTTTGATATCATCAATCAAGGTCAAACTGGGGGGAATCTCATCTACTCTAATCATTCTGTCAACATATGAGTTGCTATAATCTCGCCAGTGTAAGGTGATGAGATTTTCCTGCCAAATAATGTGTTTAATTTTTAAGTCGATAGGGATCAATCCTGACATTACCAAAAGAGCACTAGCAGGTGCAGTCCTATAAGCCTTACAAACAGGGCCTAATTTAGACCTTCGCGGGCCCTAGGAAAAATAATATTTATGGGCCCCTTTACAAATTTTGTATTATTACAAATACAAATAAAATTGTAATATTTAAAATTAAAGTATTTTTATTTCAAAACAATTACAAACATAAAATAATTAATATATTAATACAAAAAATAATGATTCATGCATAAAAAAAGTAGAAAAAATAAATCATACAATTCTTTCTCATTTTCTGTTTTGTCAAAATATCCATCAAAGAATTTTTAAAAAATCATATAATTCTTTTTCTGATTTTTGATTCTGAAAAAATATTAATCAAAGAGTCATAATCAAATTTTTGTGCTAACTCGGATTCGATATTTAGTATTGATAGTGCAGATACTTTATCTTCTTTTATCGAATTTCTCAAATAACTTTTAAGTCTTTTTAATGTATAGAACAGGGGTTGCCAAACTTTTTTAACCGTCGACCCCCAACCACTTTTCAAAGCCTCACATTGACCCCCACTGTAAAGTTTTATTACAAGTGTATGTGTATGAGCAAAAAAAAGAAAAAAGGTTGTGACCCCTTAGCCGCATCGACCCTTCAATCGACCCCCCAATGATGTTGCATTGACCACTTTGGTGACCCCTGGTATAGAAAGATCTTTCACCACTAGCACTACTTATCAACATTGTAAGATATATTCTTAGAAGAATTTGCATATTGGAAAAGGTTGATATTATGTTATTATCTATACTAATATTATAAAGAGTTAATGTTTGTAAGTTTGTATGTAGGGGTAATCTCCGAAACTACTCATCCAATTTCAAAAATTCATTCACCAATATTTAGAATGGAACTTCAGGATGGACATAGGCTGTATATTATTCCGTTAAACATTCATATAAATTAAAAGATATCATCTAGGGTTAAGGCTTTTATGTCCAACAGGTGCTACGAGTACGACGACCTAAGTTTGCTTTTCTGTGAGGATGAACTAAAGCAGATCATCTTCTATCTATATATATAAATAAAAATGTAATGTTCATTTGTTCCTACCGATTCCTTTCAAATTTTGACACAACACTGCATTCGAATACAAACGTGTTTTTATATAAAATACATGTCAAAATTCCCTACACCGGGGGGAGATGGACAAGATTAAGGTTTACCATAAAGAACTCTGCTTCTATTTATACTATTTTAGATGCATTTTTGATTACAGTTTAATAGGGTATGTTAAGAGAATGTACACTAAGAAGGGATTTTTCTAAATTCCCCCTCGTGGGGAAGTGTTATACATTTATAATAGATATATTTTGAGTCACAGCAATGTGTGGCTGGGTTTGCTAGTTTATAATAAAATATAACATTTATTGGGAATTCTTTTCTATGTGGTTATCTTTTAAAATAGCATTAAACTGAAGCCATTCGTCACAAATCTCATGAATGTAAATATCTGTTTTATACATGTTTTTTATTATCTCAAAAGAATCTGCACTATGTGCGTCTGTTTCAGTAGATAAAAAATTAAAAATGTTGTTAATAGATGCATATGCTGTTTTTCTTCTAATCAACTCGTTAACTAAAGAATCACATATTACATAAAAAGTATTTATTTTAAAATTATCCTTGGCAGAAAATTGAATATCATCATCATAATTATCATCAAATTGGCATTTTCATTTACAGCTTCTCTGAAAATCAGTCAAATAAATGGCATCTGTAAATTGCCACATAATTCTTTAGCTTGTTCTTCAATAGAATCAAAATGGTTTCTTAATTCCTCAACAAATCCTATAAGACTCATTTAAAGTGCAAGCTTCATTTAAATTGCCAGTTATTTTTTGCAATGATTTACTTGTTGCATTAATCCTGTTTAATATTTTGTTCCACAACACAATCATTAAGCAAAATTCAAAATTTTTCATATTATCATATAAACCTCTTATTTGGGTTAATATTTTTTGAGACATCTTCTAATTTTTGAAGTGCTGATTTAATATCATTGAATCCATTGATAATGACTGTAATAGCATCCGCTCTTGCTGACCATCTAGTGCCACTAATAGGTTTAATAGTAAGTGGTTTATTGTTCTCTTGGAAAAGATTTTTTACTAATTTCCATCGTTATGTCGACACAAAAAAGTGTAAATATTTTGAATAGTACTGAAATATCTGACTGGTAATGGGCAACAATCTACAGCAAAATTACTTACAAGATTTAAAGAATGACTGTTGCATGGAACATAATGAGCACTTTCACTGTAATTTTTTATTTTTGCTTGAAGGCAAATTTATCTGGCAAGGTATTTGCCAGATAAATTTGACACGTTATCATAGCTTTGGCCTCTGCAATTTTTTATATTGACTTTTAAATTATCCAAATAACTTACAACCAATTCTTCTAAACAGTCAGCAGTGTGCGAAGAAATAGGAATAAAATTTAAAAATCTTTCAACAGGGCTACCATTTGCCAAAACATATCTAACTGTTATTTGATTTAGCAATAAATGTACCAAATTTGATTTAGCAATAAATGTACCTATACAAGTTCTTCTTGTATAGGTACATTTATTTCTTGTATATTCTTGTATAGGTACATAGGTAGTAATAAATGTATCTATAGCAATCAAATTTTCATGATCTTTTAACCTACCATGTATGTTTTTCCAATTGTCAAAACCCTGCTTTTGTGAAAATTGTGTATTTTTGTTAGAAAACAATTTACATACATAGCAATACACAGACTTATTGTTTTTTTTTTTTTTTGCTGTAAATAAGCCATTCTCTATTAACAATTTCTCTATTACTCTTTTCTTTCATAAATGCTGTTTTATGCAAGGTTCTTGTAATGGTTTTGCCTTGTACTTGAAATTTTCTTTTTTCCTCATGTATAAATTCAATATTCTGATAAGGTTTGTTTCTAATGTAAATATTTTTCATCTCCAACATTAAAACTTCTGGCCATTCACCAATATCGTTTGAAAATGATTCATATGTTTCACATCATAATTTTTTGCTGTGATCATTATTTTCTTGGATTTTCAAAAAATTTTCAGGTTCTTCAACAGCATCATCTTCATTTTTTTTGTTTGAGACTTTTCTGTTCTTCAATTTTACTGTCCGTTTCTTGATTTTGTGTTTTTTTTTTTTTTTAAATAAAAATAGCATTAAAGCATTACATTGCTTTTTGTTTTCTTTGTCTTTTACTTTCTTTTTTAATCTTTTTTCATGACCACTTGCATGCTTGTAATTACTAATTTTTTATGGTCAACTTGTATCATAATATCTCAAACTATTAGTGATATCAAAAAGTTATAAACACAGAAATGTAGCCCTTTGAAAACTATAAACATAAAAGTGATACAATAAACATAAAAGTGATATAAGTTGAGTTATACCAGTTTTCACAGGACATACAAAGATAAATATTAAAATTACTTACTTATATGTTAAACAGAAACATGCCAAACATGTACTTCAAAGAAAGAAAAACTATAACTGCAAAAATAGGTTATAATATATCCAATCCACCTAGTCAAACTCAGGGCCCTGACACAAAAATTACCTATGGAATTATGCCGAAGTTTCACTAGTGCCATCTGATCGCATCTCCCAATTATGAAAAACTACATAACAATATGATTTGTTCTACAAAAATGTTAATTTAATTGTAATGTGTATTTTTATTTTTACATTTGAATATCTTACGTACATTGTATTTTTGGGGCTACAATAAAATTATGCAGCAATAAACATTATATTTTTCTCAATGAACACTGCTTTATTCTTAACTTCACCAAACAGATCTATTGTGCATATACAAACATTATCTAATTCTCAGTGATGATGTTAGATATAGGAGCAGTAGGTAATGTCATTCTTAATTATTAACCCTTGAATATGGCACTAATAATATAGTAATTTATTATAATATATTATAATATTTATTATAATNAAATGGAACTTAATGATCCAGGTTTTTAAAACTTTAATAATAATAATTATAATTATTATTATAATTATTATAATTTGGCACAAGGCAAGTTCCTTGCTTGCCTTGTGCCAAATTAGGCCCTGCTTACAAATGCAGAGAGCTGCAATCCTTTGAACAGATAACAGTTTTTTACAGTTATGGACTTTGGCAGCCACATGGCCCCAGACCTGTACAGCATAGAGGAGTGCTGGCTGAATTGCACAAGATAGACAACTGATAATGTCTTATTATACATTATTACCATCTAAAATTTATAGAGAGATTACCAGAAGAACTAATGTTGATACAGCAAATCAATATTCTCTGATAATTTTTTCACTCATTAGAAACATTAAGAATCCAATATATGGAATTTATGTGGTTATGGTGTGTGATGGCAGAATTAACCACATATTATTATTTATTGATGTGACTGCAAGGAGTCTTGCCATGGGAATGAAAAGCACAAATATACAATCAGAAAGAAACTTTCATCCACAGCCTTAGCTGCTTATGCCAGAAGTGAGGATGTACTGTACAGCACATGTCAATCTATAGGACACACAGTTGCTACATATGGTTTCCAATAGTACACACCTTAAATAGTTGGAGTCCATTGAAATCTACAGTGTACTTAAGAATGGAGTAGGAATTAATTTCAAAGAAACACACACACACACACACACACACACACTCCACAGCATGCGTGCTTTCTTTGAATTGGCATAAAGTTTTTCTCATATATATCTCACTTTGCCACTTAGATATAAACTCACATAAATGAAATCTTAAAGTGAATTTGTAATTTGTTCATAAAAGCACATTCAATTTTGAATTGTCCATTTAGTTCTGAGTTATATATACCAGAATACCTCTGTTTATAACAAACAAAAATGTTTGAAAAAGTGCTAAATTTTAAGTATTATATGCTGGTTTAGGTGTTTTGTCTGTGTTTAAGTAATATATTCCAGTATTGGGGAGTAATTGAAAAAGTAATTTCTGTAACATAATACTGTCTATTGAAGAAATAGTGAAATAAACATATAACAACAGTGAACACATCAGAGATGTTAAAATCTAAGTTTCTAGAGCATTTTTCACAATGACTATATTACATACATCAAAGTCAAAAAAAGTGATCACTGTATCAGGGCTGTGGAGTTGGGAGGAATTTCTGGCCAGAGGAGTCAGAGTCAGAAAAAATGTGTCGAATCCGACTCCTGCATTTTAATTTTACTTCAGTTTTTTNCTTTGGCAGCCACATGGCCCCAGACCTGTACAGCATAGAGGAGTGCTGGCTGAATTGCACAAGATAGACAACTGATAATGTCTTATTATACATTATTACCATCTAAAATTTATAGAGAGATTACCAGAAGAACTAATGTTGATACAGCAAATCAATATTCTCTGATAATTTTTTCACTCATTAGAAACATTAAGAATCCAATATATGGAATTTATGTGGTTATGGTGTGTGATGGCAGAATTAACCACATATTATTATTTATTGATGTGACTGCAAGGAGTCTTGCCATGGGAATGAAAAGCACAAATATACAATCAGAAAGAAACTTTCATCCACAGCCTTAGCTGCTTATGCCAGAAGTGAGGATGTACTGTACAGCACATGTCAATCTATAGGACACACAGTTGCTACATATGGTTTCCAATAGTACACACCTTAAATAGTTGGAGTCCATTGAAATCTACAGTGTACTTAAGAATGGAGTAGGAATTAATTTCAAAGAAACACACACACACACACACACACTCCACAGCATGCGTGCTTTCTTTGAATTGGCATAAAGTTTTTCTCATATATATCTCACTTTGCCACTTAGATATAAACTCACATAAATGAAATCTTAAAGTGAATTTGTAATTTGTTCATAAAAGCACATTCAATTTTGAATTGTCCATTTAGTTCTGAGTTATATATACCAGAATACCTCTGTTTATAACAAACAAAAATGTTTGAAAAAGTGCTAAATTTTAAGTATTATATGCTGGTTTAGGTGTTTTGTCTGTGTTTAAGTAATATATTCCAGTATTGGGGAGTAATTGAAAAAGTAATTTCTGTAACATAATACTGTCTATTGAAGAAATAGTGAAATAAACATATAACAACAGTGAACACATCAGAGATGTTAAAATCTAAGTTTCTAGAGCATTTTTCACAATGACTATATTACATACATCAAAGTCAAAAAAAGTGATCACTGTATCAGGGCTGTGGAGTTGGGAGGAATTTCTGGCCAGAGGAGTCAGAGTCAGAAAAAATGTGTCGAATCCGACTCCTGCATTTTAATTTTACTTCAGTTTTTTTTATTCAAAAGGAAGAAAATTTATTATATATTTATTAATTTTTAAAAATCTCTTTGTATTTTGTTATAATTCATTTATTTAAATATAAAATGCTTCAATTTAATTTATTAAATATGCAGTATTCAAGTAGTACTTGCATTTAGTAGTTAAACTACTTTGACCCAATTGAATTTGAATATTTTTGAATTATTCCTTTATTATCCCTGCCCTAAATAAGTACTCTATTTTTCTGAATGAGCCAGACTAATTGATTAGAGTACATATTTTTTCTTTTCTGAACAAGGGACTGAAGTACTGATAGCTAGCTAGATCACACACTTTTTAGTTGGACTAACTCTTCTGGAAGGGTAAAATTGAAGTGCAAATGCTCTCAAATATATGTAGATGTAGAATTTTATTGCCCCCTTTCTCCTCTTATTAAATATTTGTTAAAAATTAATTTTTTTATACAAATAAATAGTATTTTTAATATTTAACTGACATTAATAACTATAAAAGTATTTGGGTAAATGCCTCAGGCTCCTTTCAGAGTTCAGAGTAGGGTACCCACTATGAGTGCTTCTGCCCCCATAAAATGACTTGGTATTTAATTTTGCTGGAGTTGGGAGTCGGAATCAAGTGTTTTTTTACCGACTCCACAGCCCTGCTGTGTATACATGTATGGGATGCAACATTCACTAAGGAAAGGAAATTCTGAAGTTTTTTTGCTTTGTGCACTGATACAGCCTCTTACATGATAGCTGTAAGAAGCTGTATCAATGCTTAGTGGAGGAGATTTAGAATATTCTCCTTCACTTTTAGAAATGCAGTTTTGTAGTGATCAAGGCAATTATTTAATTATTGTGTGTGTGCATCTTGCCATATGATGATTACAATACCTGATACCAACAAGAAAACAAGATTCATATACATTAGTCAGGAATCACATATATGAACATTTAGCCATATTCAATGATCAAAAGTTACTAGTTAGTTTATTTCAATTCAAGTTTGTTTAAGTTCAAGCCATTATCCAATAAGCAACTGAAATACAAAAATGTAAGTATTTGTTTATTATTGTATTGTATATATATTTAAAATATAAAGNAAAAAAATATTGGAGTAGCCCAAGACATAGCCAAAGATTGCAGTGCCACAGATCTAGTGAAAATTAAAATTTGCCAACTGGAATTCTTTTTGATAACCGATTTTTGGATAAATGACGCTCTACTGGACATCTGTACATAATTTAAATCAAACATCATCATTAAACAAAAGTAATTCAACAATTACAGATATGCATCCAACAGAAAGTAGTGCACCAGTTATTCCTCGGGCAATCTTGAAATATACTAACAAACATTTCTGGTGAGACAAAAAAAATATATAAAAAAAAAAAAGAAGAAGAGTTTTGTTATCTCAGAGATCTAAAAGACTATTTACAAGGGATCCCAAACAACAACTTAGAAGTTTTAGTGACACATTCTACTATTCTGCTTCAACATATGGCCCAGTTTCTCATTTGTTCACAGATTTTAGATGCTGCATATTGTCAACTATGCTAGTTGTATTCAAATACTAAAAGTTAGTAGTTTCTGAACTACAAAATTTGGATCTACTGTTTTGGATAAAAACTGTGTTTCTCAACCTTATATTAAGCTATACCTATACTATACATGAAATGTGGAAAAAAATACACAAATACACAACAGTTGATAAAGATCTTGAGAAACAAGGTAGATTCTCATTTTGGAAAATGATATTGGAATGATTATTTTGAGTAATGCTTATGTTGGCTAAAACGTCTTTAGCATTTTGTAGTCATTGGAAAGGATTTCCAGAATGTTATTTTGGCAATTTTAATTGCAAGTTTATTTCTTTTTCTACCATGATGATGAAATATGACACAAATTTATTAATAAGCCATCTGGTTCAGTAACTTATTTGAGTCTGAATATTCAAAATGAATTATTTGAATATTTAGATACCAAATTAACAAAAGAATTAACATTTAAAATTAATTCAGTGTCATTTCATTTATTAATTTAGATACTAATAAAAATTTCATAAAGAAGTTCATTTAAGTGTTATTGTATATGTTAAGTAACTCACAACAAAAGTTAAAAATTCAAATTATCAATACATTATCTGACACTCTGAAACACATTAATCTGACAATTTGCTTCTTTGACATGTCCAGTAATCTGGCACAATCACTTTAGGTTTGTGGGAACCAGCAGGGGAGAGATATTTTTATTCATGTTATAAAATGAAATTTTCACCTAAGAAGCCATGCTTTTTGCAAATGTTATAAGAAAGTATTTAAGGCTAGAATAATGGCTTCAAAGAGACAAACAACAGACAGTTTTATTTGTTAATTTTAAAATATACTGCTCTAGAAGACAACTACTAAAATTTTTATATTTTATCCTGTCAGTTGCCTCTGCTGAAAGATCATTTAGTAAATTGCAAATAATAAATTAATAGATTATAAAAGAAATGATATTGATCAAATTATATTGTGTAATCTTGCAATGTTGACTGTTGAGTATAAATATGCTAGTAAAATGAATTTAAAAGTTGTTAATAATTTTACAAATGTAAAGGGCAAAAAATAGCATTTTAACTTTTTTGAAAATTTATTAGTTAAAATAATACATTTATAGTTTTCTCAAATTGTATTTAATAATTACTATCATGTTGTAATACTATATTTCATGTGTTTGATGTCTGTAAAATTATAAAGGAATCATAAATAAAATATATATTTGTTATTAAAATGAGTCATCATTTGTTTTGAATATTATAACTGATATTTATTTTGATGAAAATAAACAAGAAATCATTTTTGGCTCCTTAAAAGCCCCAAAAAAATTAGCTTATGCCGCTGTGTAATCGTATTCTGAACAAACAGATGAATCTATTCTTACACATACAAAACTGAATCATTTCATCAACATAAATGTTTTTAGAATCTAGTTACATTTGAATGTAAATGAAATATTTAAAAATGAATAATTATTGTTTGTTTTAGTGAAGAAAGGATGTGGTGATGTCAAATGGACAAAACATATTTTTAAAAAGAGAAGTGTTTAACAATCTAAGTAACTTAATGTTGTTAAGCCTAAATTTATTTATATTAAACTAGCAGACCCCGCCACGCCTTGTTGTGGCTCAAAATGTATCTATTATAAATGTATAACACTTCCCCCGTGGGGGAAAATTTTTCAAAAAATTTTTTCTTAATGTAAATTCTCTTGACGTACCCTATTAAAACGCAAAAACCCGCATCTAAAATAGTATAATAGAAGCCAAGTTTTTCACAGTAAGCCTTAATCCTGTCTCTCTCCCCCGCGGAGGGAATATCGAAAAATCCCTTCTTTGTGTACATTCTGTTGACGTACTCTATTAAGACGCAATCAAAAACGCAAAAAACCGCATCTAAAATAGTATAAATAGAAGCAGAGTTCTTTACGGTAAGCCTTCCTCGTAAAGAACTGTCCATCTCCCATGTTTAACAGAATAATATACAGCCTATGTCCACCCTGAAGTTCCATTCTAAATATTGGTGAAAGAATTTTTGAAATCGAATGAGTAGTTTCGGAGATTACCTGCTGCATACGAACTAACATACATACAAACATTACCTCTTTATTATATTAGTATAGATTTCATTTAAAACTAGCAATAATTAAATATCTAAAATAAAAGGTTATCATTGGATGGAAGATATGTTGTTAACTGATTTATTTAACATATTACATTAAATAAAAGTAAGTAGAAACATTACTGAAACATAATTGTCTATTTATCAAAGGAAAATATTATTTTTAATGTAATTGCTCCTTTTGATCAGAACGAAATCAAAAGAATATTTAATCTCAGTTAATCAGGTTATTTAAAAATGAGTCATAGATTTAGGCAATTTGATGAAACCTACATACATAGACATTCTTCATACCCATTTTCTAGGAGTGGGCAGCAGGCTAGAGGAATTACATACAAATACTCATCTATTTTTTCATATACGTCTGTCTCCACAAACCGTTTTCACTTCTGCATCTTCATTCTCTCGCCTCTCATGCTCATAATCTTTTGCACCTTTAAATGCTCACTTGATCTAATCAGGATCTAATCTTGGGTTGCTTCTTGTTTCCTTTCACTCTTCAGTAATTTCTCATTCATTCTCATTAACTTGGCCAAACCACCATAAATCAGGCTTGTTCACTTTTTGTAACATTGTCTTTCACACCATACTCTTCTATACTATCCTCATTCCTCATGCAGCCTCTCTTCATCACTCCACATACTTAGATACCCAATGTGAACAAGTTGTTGCCAGCATTAAACATTGAATCCATACTGGAGAACATCACTGATCGAACAGAATTCCTTATAAGGTCTTTTTGACTTAGCAGATCATCATCAATGAGGAGGCTAACAATTTGCTAGTCGAAGGAAGGAGTGTCAAACTCATTTAAAGAATGGGCCTTTAATGCTACTAGTAAGATTCACACGGGCCACATCATATTACAAATTTTCTCAAAATTATAATTTGAAGTGAGAATGCAGGAATATAGATAGGGCAATTAAAACACATCATGTAG
The DNA here is from genome assembly GCF_000671375.1 of Centruroides sculpturatus. Classification (NCBI taxonomy): domain Eukaryota; kingdom Metazoa; phylum Arthropoda; class Arachnida; order Scorpiones; family Buthidae; genus Centruroides; species Centruroides sculpturatus. Next base: position 68,521 of record NW_019385961.1, on the reverse strand, counting down.
TTTAGTGAATTCAACTCAACAATATATAATTGATATAGTATTGCTCTTATTTAAGCATTTATTTCATTTAATGTACTGTACAGTACATATTTATAAAACTAAAATTACAGTAATTGTTTTCACCAGAAACTTGCCAGCACTATCTTCCTTCGCCTAGTTTTCCAATATTTGGATTCAAAGACTGAGAAGAATCATTATGGCAGATAGATGGTCATCAGTTAATCTGTAAGCCGTTTTATTTAATTAAATAAAATCATATCGGGAGCTGCATGCAGCCCGCAGCCACCAGCTTGACATCACTGGTCTAGGCATAAATCAACATTCTGAATTCCTATGGACTTCAGCATTCATTTTAGTGAAAAAAATTCTATAGAGATTGGCAATTTTGCTTTGGCTATCAGAAGTTAGAAGCTGTCACTAAGAAAAAATGTCGACCTGCTTTCTAGAGTTGTTGATATTCCAGATTATTTACGGAAGGTCAGTAGTATATGTTAATGGACCAACAACTTGGCTCTTGGCAAATTAAAGTCAGCAAGCTAGAGAAGATAGCTTTTGTTACTCTTGATGGTTATACAAGTCCCATTCAGACACTGTAAAGGACCTGCAACCTTTGAACATATATTGTAGTGGATTGGCTATTAAGAAGACACATTATTTCTGTTACCTTGATGACATAGTTGTTTGCTTCGTTATTTTTGCTTATTCATCATTTATCTACAGTTCTTGAATGTTTCCAACAGGCAAGTCTGCAGCTGAACCTAAAACAGTGTGGTTCAGTACCAAAAGTCTAAGAATTAACCCCGGTGAACTATGAGCAGCCTTCAAATTTTTCACACACGTGGGTGTGAAAACTTTGAAGGCTGGATATGAAACTTTTAAACTTTCCTGAATTTGCTTTTAAACCTGGCAAATCGTTTAATAAATTTTTCGTAAATGTCTGTAATACTTTATATTTTTACAATGTATTTTTTATAATTATATTATATTACCGTATTTACTCGCATATAAGACGAGGTTTTTATTCATTTTTCACTGCTTCAAAACCCTAGGCTGTCCTATATGCGCGAGCGAAGGATTCTTTTCGTTTTTGCAATAATTTTTGTGAATTGTGTATTCGCATTCTTTACCGGATTTTCACCTTCTGGTGTTTAAAAACAAAAGTATTTTATCTGGGTCGTTTGAATCGTTCTTGTGTATTGTCAGGAGTAAAGATGAATAGCAATAGGAAAAGCAAAGCTTTTGAATTCCAAAATTACACGGGAGTTCGATATAAGTTTTAATTCATTCCCACGTGAAAACAGATTATTATTTGGAAATCAGAATTCGGAGAAACTCATAAGTATAATCGACGGGGAGTAAATTCCACTGTTAAGAATTGGCAAAAAAGATTCCCAGTTGTCCAGCTTTACAAATTACGTTGTCGATTTTACAAGATTTTTCCGTGAAGTTTAAAACGCCAGTAATGTTTTCAGGACAATGTTCATTTACGTGCATTTGGTATTTTATTTCTGATTAAACGAAATAAAATTAGATTTGTATTAATAAATCTAATTTTCTTTATTTTGATCTTTAAAGTCACCTCGTCCTATATGCGAGTAAATACAGTATATTACGTCCTGGATTTTTAGAATTTTTTCTTTACAATGTAAACGATTTTTACGATAGAATCCATAATCAAGGAATTTTTTACCTGATTTACATAAATGTAGGCTGGGAAAGTAGCCTAAAAAGTAAAGTCAACTCCGCTGTGTGGATCATGTTCCTGTCATGTTGAAAGAGGACGAAAAAGACAAGAATTAGTATTCGTATTGTCTGTAATACTTTGTATTTCTACAATGTATTTTTTTAAATAATTATATTACGTCCTGGATTTTTTTTGGTAACTTTATTGAACGATTGAGTGATTGGCATCATTGGAAATGACTTATAAGGCGACGTTCATGACATCAGGTAGAAGTTATATGTTGTGCTTACGACTGGTGAAAACATTTTGAGGGGGAATGAAATGGACTTCGTCACCATGGATTCCAACCAATAAGCAGAGGTCACGACACTTTTTAAAAGGCATATGAATACTCGAATTATCAAGGCACTGTTTCATTTCCAGAACTTATTACTGAGCGAACTTGGTAGGCTATATATATTTTTTCTTATATCGAATATTTATTGTGTTCTAAATGCATATTTGTTATTTTTATTTAAGTTATTTAATAAGTACAGTATTATTTTGTTATTGACAACAATCATCAATCTTATTCACTGTACAACAATATTTAGTGCAGTAGCGAAAGATGCTTGCTGTTTGATGAATCAATTAAGCCTATATTCCACTGTAAGCCTGTATATCATGTCCACATTTATTCTCGTCAATTGTTGCAAAATGTTACCGCTAATTTGTGTTCAGTTATATTTATGAATTATTTTGTATTGTAATTTTTTTATATCTTGGTTACTCTATTTTAGCATTGTTTATATAGTTGCATCATAAAACTGAAGTTACTATGATGATTGAGAAGTTGACATCTGGAGCATTATGACAATAATTAATGTAATGAATATATCGTGTTTATAGATACCACTACAGACACTTTTATAGATTCATACTAATATAAATAACTGTTAAGAACTATTTCTGGAATATTAAGAAAAGATTAGTTTTGACTTACTTATTCATTTTTTGTTTTTAATAAATTGTTTGTTTATTGACACAAGGTGACTACAAACTTTTAACTGTCATTTTTCTTTGCGAACATAGCTTTTTAAATTTAAATAGTTTTGTTTTCTGGAACATTTTTTTTATCACTAAGTTGTTAATCGATTAATCAAACGCATTTGTTATACTCAGTCAAAGTATCATACTGTAATAATCGGCTTACGCAATGCAGCAATCTACTGTTGATGATTCTTAAATTTCCGTTTTACTAACGACCGTTTACAGAATCTTAGCTCGATACAAGGAGATAGGCATATTCAATAACCACCCTAGAAGTGAAAACCAAGAATTGTCAACATGCCTAGAATACGCAATATCATCAGAAATCGCGTAACACGAAATCCAACAGTAAAGATGCTTTTTAGCTTGATATAAAATCTTGGATCCATCCGGAAAATAGCCAAATGTAAGCTTGGTCTTTGAACATATAAGTTGCAAAGAACTCAACATCTTACTGAAGCAAACAAAGCTATGAGGCTTTAAAAGTGTAGTACTAGCGCTGAAGAAGAAAAACTCAGAATGACTAAGTTTTCACTGAGAAAAAATTCTTTATGATTGAACAATCGCACACTCATGAAAATGACAGGATTTGGAGTAAAATTGATCGAAAGTGGTCACAAATTTACAACACCCTCAACTAGTCATGACATGGGTCGGAATCTGTGCAACAGGCAAAATTCCGCTAGTTTTCATTGATAGTGGTGTGAAAATCAACCCTGAAGTTTATACTCGAGATGTTTTTGAAGCTGTTCTTTTTCTTTGGTCAAGTCCCACTTTGGCAATAATCGGTAGGAAGGCAGAAGTTCCAAGCCTGGTTTGATAATCATGGAATTGACTTCTTTCCGTGGACGGAATGGCCACCATATACTTGGACCTCAACCCAATGAATTACAGCATGTAATTAATATTGGAGAGGAGTCTGTGCTACCTCACACCAAAACCTGGATCACTGCGGGCTGCCCCGATCCGTGAATGAGACAAAATATCTGTCGAGAAGGTGCGAACCATCTAACAACTTTACTAAGCGTCTGTCTCTGTCAAGGCCAAGACACATGAAAGTTATTTTGAGTAGTAATATTGTTAACTCTTTCATGTATTGCGTGTTATAAAATTTGTTACTTTCAATATTCAATACCGTATCTCCGAAAAATAAACATTTTAAGTTGTCTTAGAAGTTTTCTCAAGAAGAAAATGAAAAATAAAATTAAATTACTTAATCATGTATGAAAATGTAGACTACTAATATACAAACTGTATTTGAATTTATATTCTTACCCAAAAATTTTTAAATTTTCTGTAATAAGAGAATTTGTAAAATAAAATTTGTTTTAAAAAGATTTTTTAAATTTTATTTATTTTTTATATAAGTTATGTAAATATACAGTACGTAAAATATAATATATTTTTTACGTGCAGTAATAAATATGAAAATATACATAGTATATATAAACCTACAATTTACCAAAATACGAGGGTTATATTTTTCAACCTCCACTAACGCGTATAAAAAATTGGAAGCATGTGAGACGGTACACACCTAGTGAGTAGTATATTCCCTCAAAGCGTTATGCCAAGCTATTTTAGACATTTGCTACTCTGATGCCACCAACCCTGAAGTACGAGCAATAATTTGATTTCTACAGGCCAAAGAGCTGAATGGTGGTGAAATTCATCGAATGATGTGTAATATGTATGGTGAGAGCCTCATAAGCTACGGATGTGTGCGTGAATGGTGCAGGAAATTCAAACAAGGACGTGACAACGTTCATGATGAGGGCAGTCAAGGGAGGAAGTGTGTGATGATGACGATTTGGTGTACAAAGTGGATCAATTGGTGCAAGAAAGGCGTCGGTTCACGATTCCTGAGCTCAGTGAGGAGTTTCCTCAAATTTCAAGGTCCACACTATACGCTGAGTGTTAAAGGTTGGCTGAATGGCCTGGCGGCAACGTTCTTCGACACGGGTATACAAAAGCTGGTGTCAGTATGATTTCTGCCTGAATCGAGAAGGTAATTAAATGGTAAAATAGGTGAAGACTGTTACTATCTTCTACAAATAAAGAGGTTTTATTCTTCATTCTTGTTTTCTTATTCTGGGTAGGCGCAGATTGAAAAAAATAAGTATTAAAAATGTACACCTGTAATGATTTACTCCTTTATGCTTGCAATATGCCACACATTTAGTTTTTCTTGTAGCTACCAGAGGACGTTGGAAATTTAATGTAATGATTATGAAAGTGTCGAATCCGTATCCTAATCCGTGATGTGAACACTACATGATTTTGCTGCCGGACGTGGTCTGTTACTCGATTTTGACATCCTAAAATATATTGCCCAACAAGGAAGTAGGTTAACGTTGGTTTTCCAAAAGTTTGGAAAACATGACAACTTGTTACCCAATAACCAATCAGCGAACGTCTCGGATGATGTGTTTGAGTTTGAGTGACGAGTAATGAGTGACACGCATAATCTTATTCTTTCATTTCTTTCTTTTATTTCCAATTAAAAACATAGCAACAACACGTTGGTGTTTTTTAAAATTGGTTGGCGGCAGCCATTTTTTGAAAATTCTGTATTACGTGATTGGTTGCTGGAGGAAAATATTACCTAGTGTTCGCTCTCTACAAACATTTGGGTGTGCCTAGATGGCAAGCAACTAAGTAACCAAGCCAAAGACAGTTCGTTTTATATGAAACGAACGAGTTCATTGGCTTGCGTAGCTACTTGTCACTTGTACGCACACATTGTCGGGAAACTAACCTGCTCGCGAATCACGATCGTCCAGCAAAAAGCTCTTCATAATTTATAAAGCGGGACGAATACTACACAGTCGTGTAGTATTCCTCGGCACCTGGCCGCTCCCATTGTTGGCCCGATCAAAGCCGTGATGGACATTTAAAAAGGCCCTAGGACGAAGAGAGTCAAAAACGAAGAAATAAATTTTAAGCATTCTCGTGCGGATCATCTGCAGGATATCTGTAAAAAGTTCGTCGGCTGTAGTTTACGATTTAACACGAAGTACTTAGAGATTTTTGTCATCACGAGCATTTTTATAAAATGTAAGTATTTTGTGCAGTGGAATATTTCATCATATTTAAATTCGTGTATATGTTACCGCTAAAGCTCGAAAGTCGTTAATGTGTACATTACCTAGCTAATCTATATCAACTAATTTGTTGATTGTTTGATTGTATTAACTTGATTTTTTAGATATCGAAAATTAAATAAAGAACATTATGTTAATTTAAGCGTACAGAAACGTTGCTGTTGTTCCAGCAAAGATCTTATTTTCACTTTACCGAGTGCCTAGTAGGTAATTTGCAGATTACCTAGATAATCTGAACATTACCTAGGTAATTTGAGAAATGGAATAATTTTCGCA
>NW_019385961.1:44830-51924 GCF_000671375.1 Centruroides sculpturatus | reverse complement strand
CAGATTTAGGATGATGTTGTTTATGCTTAGTAAGTGTTCTTGTTTTCATTTGGAGTTGCTCAAGATCTGTGTGAGTCCAATGTATAACTCCAAAAGAATAAGTGAGTACTGGGACGACATATGTGTTTATTGCTTTAACATCATCTTATTTCATCAGTGAATGAAATACAAGCATAATAAACATAACAACTGTGATAAAAATATATAAATAAAACTTCAGATTAATAGAATATGTAAAAGTTCACGTCTCACCTTTCACCTTGTGACGGCACACCGGTTGCGGAACACTGATCTAGACTGCCCACGAAAAATTTTCGGGTTGCTCGATTATCACGCCGTTCTATTATTTATATTCAGTGCAACTCGCCGTCAGTTAGTCTAACAGTAGACAATATCTACAGATATTGTCTAGTATTAGACTAACTGACGGCGAGTTGCACTTTTAAGACAATATCTACAGATATTGTCTTAAGATTTTAAGACAATATCTTGTCTTAAAATCTTTTAAGACAATTACTTTAATTACTTTTTAAAATAATACAAAGGCCAAAATACGAGTTTGTGGTATTCTTCCCATTTTCCAATTTCAGAAACATTTTATTATATTATTAACTAGCAGACCCCGCCACGCNTATTTTCACTTTACCGAGTGCCTAGTAGGTAATTTGCAGATTACCTAGATAATCTGCACAATACCTAGGTAATTTGAGAAATAGAACAATTTTAGCAACTTTAACGGATCACGCTAGTTAATCTGCAGATTAGTTAGGTAATCTGCAGATTAACGACTTTCGAGCTTTAGCGGTAACATATTCTCTTCAAAGGAAATGCATAAATATTTGTTTAAAAATAATTTCTCGAATAATGCTTTACTTTCTTTCCATTTCATTCGACTTAATTAATTTTCATAGCAAAATATTAGGTATGAATTATGATATCCATCGGTACCAATAATATATTTCCGGTTAGCAATTACCATTCACAAGTATGTTTGTTACTTATGCAGTTTCATATTTATTTCGCTTATACCTTTTAAAAGGACTTGCTTGTTAACATCGGTGTCGCGGGACGTTAATTAAAAACGAAATGTTTTTACATACGGCACTTTCTAAAATGCATACCGACAAGTTTTATTTCGGTTCTAAAAGATTTTTTAAACTTCGAGTTATCCGCGAAAATATGATAGGCCTGTGTCTTATCAGATAATTTCAGTCGATGATGATAAAAAATTAAGTAATTACGTTGAAAATTTCAAAAATGTTTTCAAAGCTTGTGAAATCGAATTTATCATCATTCAACCAATAAATATCTAGAGAATAAAACAGTATCATTTTTGATATGAAGTTGAAAATGTACTTAGAAAGAATTACCTGTATTAATATATTAACAGTAGTTTTGCGTACATCTTCACAAATGAAGTTTTCTTTAATAAACTACTTGAATAGAAAGAAAAAGGAATATTTTTTTCTCTATACTATATAAACATTTAAATATTTTTTTTCTATTAAATAAATAAATTTAATTATATCAAACCTAAATTAGAAAATAGAAATCAGGAGTCACAGTGGTGACTCCTCGGCAAGTAAAAGAGTCACTCACTGACTACGTATACAGGAATCAGAATTTCCGATTTTCGGGGTCGATTTCTCCGTCCCCCAAACACCTGAAGTAATTCCGAATGTCTCGTTCGAAAGAAAATTCTTTTCTTAGGTAGAGTACGAAATTCTAAGATTTTCTATAGAGAGCTGCCGAAATTAAACAATTAGAAAGTGCAAAAATCGCCAAAATTCTGTATTTCTTTTTCTTCATCCGGCATTGCAGACTCTCCCAAGAAAAAAATACCGGGTCTAGAAAGCTCAAATTTTAAACTTAAGCCTTTTTCGTTATCAGTGTGGTGTTCACGAAACTTTTAGTTCGATGGGTCAAAGCTCACAGGGATTTATCATTAATTCCCGTTTTACGGCTTAATTTTATGCATACAAAGATAAAATTGCATCGAAATAAATAAATTTTATTCAAAATGTAACTCGGAATTACAAAAGCTCAAATTAATGCCAATTAAAACTTTTTATATAGATTTTTCTGAACGGCGTGTGGAAAGCGTAGGTCGGCGCTGGGCAACTGCCGAACGCGCCGCCGAATTCTACGTCATCGTCTTCTGTCTTGACGTAATAATACAATTATTCAACAAAAACAATTGATATCCAAACAGAAACGTTTGAGTTGTAAAAAGTTGCGCCAAGTGAAAATTTATGATATTTTTCTTTGGTAAAGATAAGCTTGGCGCTTGGAAGCGGTACCCACAAGATTTTTGCCGTTATTATTCTTTCCTACATTCCGCCTTTAAGCGCTAAGCTTATCTTTACCAAAGAAAATCTAAAATAATTCTGACCGTCGTCTAAATTGTCATAAATTTTTCTTGTCGAAATTGTTTTACATTATTACATCAATGAAGAAAAATGTAATAGGTTATTTCTGTCAAAAATAAATCATTTAATATATTTGAAACGTACTGTATTGTAATAATTTGTTGAAGTGAACGAGCCATTAAAAGTTGTTATAACAGTTCTATGGTATTAGCGAGAAAAAATTCAGTAGAAATAATACGGATAAATATTATTATAAAACAAATTTTACAGGTGAAAAGTCTCGGTGATAATGATTTGTGGCAATTTTAAATATAGCCTATATTTATAGTGCGTGGCATCAGCGTACAGTGGCTGTATGTCATTCACCCGTAGGACGTCGGTTATTTGAGTATGGAGTAAGGAATCACACCGCAACAAATAAATTACGAAATTCAAATGTGATTCGAACTTGTATCTGAATAATGTAGAATGCCCGAATACGGACTAAAGTATTCGAAAATACGTCACCGTATCTAGTCTTTTTTATTGTATAGTATTTATAGTTCAAAATATCTATTAATTTATATATTTTACCCAAAATGTCAGAAATGCGAGTACGTTCTACCGGTATTATTCAATGAGTAGAATAGTAACAATTGGACTAGATATGGCGGATCGGTGGCCTAAAATAGTGCGGTATTCTGAATATGGTCTACGACATCGGATCTTACCTTTCGATCGTAGAAACAATAAATATTACAGTCGAAATTTACTGCATTATAAAGTCCCTATTTATTGCACATGCAATTCCTTCAGACCGGTTAAAAATAAGGATTATAACTGAGATGATTGAATTTTAAATACAGTCGACTCCCTATAACACTGTTGATTATTCCTTTTTATATGAATTCCATGTTGTACGAGTCACTTAGATTTTACAAATACGTGTGCCTGGCTGTGAACGGCTCAGGTATTTGTAAAATCTAAGTGACTCGTACAGCATGGAATTATCATATAAAACGGAATTATCAACAGTGTTATAGGGGATCGACTGTATTTGCTAATTATTGTTTAATCGGATATTAAATAGACGAATTTAAATAAATTCGGACACGAATTTCGGATAGATATTTAACGAGAATCTTTTGAAGTTTTAATAATTTAGTGGGAGAAAGCTTTTATTCAAGAAGAGGTTTATCCCGTATGAAATTACTTTTCATTTAAAAATTCGAAAATAAAGATCTGAAAACAACTTACTCTAAAATTTTCATTTTCTATTGCCAAAATTAGTTTTATTAATTATATTTTTTAGATTTTAATTATTTATGATATTGAAAGTCAAGGTAAATTCTGATTTCTTTTCCTGTGGAAGAAAGTTTCCTCGTTTTCTTTCTTGACAAGATTAATGAGGTGAATTTATTAAATCTATTATTATATTCTGATTAACACGCGTGATACAAGTATCATATGTCAGAAAAATGACAAGAGGAAATCAGTAGGCCTTCCTCAGTAGCCTCAAAACAAAGCTTCGTTTATCTTCACTGGATAAAGTCAATTCTCAAATAAATAAGACTTTTTGTCCGAATCCAAGCAACATTGAAAAGGTGATGCCTCCGGTTTGGCATTACAATTCTGTAGTTTTTCATTTGTCTACTGGCGATTTATAATTTGACGTTATACGACGTGGCTCAATGACGTCACGACGACGAAATACTTTTCGTCATTATGACGCCATAGAAATATAACATGTCGCGATTAAATGTATGATGGGATAGTAAAAATGACAAATCTATTATAATAACATACAGAAAAATTTCCTTAATCAAATTTAACGGAAAGACTGTCCAGATTATGAAGTAATTTAAATTAGAAAAACGATGGCGTCATTATTACCTCGATTTACATTTAAATGTTTCTTATTTTAGTTATAACACAATTCTGATGTATTAATTAATTGATGCCACACGAGTTTTTCAATCTTATGAATTTTATAAGAGAAATGAAATATTATGGCTTAAAAATTTTATTTTCTTGTTTAGAACTGAAATAAAATGGATTTATTTTAAATTGTTAATTCATGTGTATAAAAAATAAAAATTGCACACAATTTGATGCATTCTAAGTTTTTTATTTTATTTACGCAGGTTTGGAAAATCGTTTGAGAAAACTGGTGGAAAATTTGGTAGGTGGGCCAGAAGTTTGAGCCACGCCACTAGTAAATGTCCATTTATATAATACAATGTAAAAGAAAACAATATAAACAGTGTAAAAGAAAAATTTCCAGATTATTTTTGAATTGATTTGTATTTATTGAAAACTTTCTTTGGGTAAAACTTATATGCGAATTAACGAAATTTATTTAATTATTTCTCAAATTACATAAAATTATACATAGGTTAGATTAAGTTTTTGAGTCAAATCGACAAATTTCGTTACAATCGGACAGTTTACAGGTGTCAGAACCAGAAATTTCGTGTTATAAACTAAAATTTTTCTTTTAATAAACTTTATAAAGACGGAACGAGAAAACAGAAAATTAAAAGAGAAAAAGGAAAAATAAAATCAATAAAAAACTCGATTCCCACGAGTTGGGTTCCTTGTTGAAATGAGTACATTTCTGTGTCACGATTGTGTCACCCGTCACCTCATTGGACCAAGAAGATCGTCATCGCTGACGAAATCGGGGAAAGGTTCGAAAAAGAGGACTTGATATAAAAGGGCCAGGCATGATGAGTAAGGGTGTGGAAGTTATTATTGGTATCTGTGTGTGCGCTCCGATCGTCTACCTCCAGCCGAGAATCCGAACCTCCTTTTCGCCTACAAGACTAGAACTGAACTCCAAGAAGACCTCAGCTGAACTCAACTGACCTCAACACCTACTCAACTGGAAAGAACTGTTGGACCTTTATTTTTGTGCTGGACTTGATCTCCTATACAACCTAAGGTATTTATCCTGCCCGCGTACTATTGTACGCTCTCTCTCCGCGTAAACTAAACGCGAAACCGGTTGTGATTAGAACTAGGAAATGATCACTGAAACTAGAACTAGAACTAGAAAATGATAACTGAACACGATTCATGTAATTTATGTTCGCATTTTATTTACTAATGTAAATCTACGTTAGAGATATATAAATAAACGGTTGTTTATGTTAAACCCTTCTCGAGTGCAGTTTCTTCCGTTTTTCTCTCCGTTTCTCCACTCCGGGTCCAACCCTCATACCTATCCGCTCGCGCGAACTGGTGGTCTCTGTATCGACCGAAGGATACAGTGGTGTCATCCTGACGGGGTATCGAAGAGATACCGACCCTACGGTCACACAGGTCTTTGGAAGAAAACATTACTCGTCGTTCGATAATTATCAAAACCAGATCTGTCATTTACATCGTTATTGCCGAAACTACGACCCCGGGCCAAATTCGACCGCAAACATATTTGATACATCACTTATAAATGATTAAAATAGACCTAATTTTTCTATATGGAATATGTAAAATTATTGTGATCCGTCTACCTACGGCTTATGCTCAGTTTGGTCCGCCAACCAAAAAGTTTGGAAACCCACTTTTGATGATCGCGCATTTGCACTATCATATAAATCAGTGGATTTGTACGAGATGCAATCAGTGACGCGAATGCACTATTCGCACCGCTTATTGCATATCATTCAACAAATAAATGTAAAGTAGGGTTCATTATGCCCCTACTTTACCTGTGATAGCTTAGTCATTTTTTGAAAAAAGAAATTGGAATAGATCAAAATAATAGTCCAAACATTGTGTCCATAATGGGCCTCTCACAATACTGAACCTTAGTAATTCTAAAAAATGAGACAATAAGACAACATTCAATTATTTGAAAGTGTTATTGCTATTCTTACATTGTTTTTAATAATAATTTATGTATTAATCACTTTTAAATTAAAATATTTTAATTTAAGTTTTTGAAGCTAAGTTTTAAATACATTTATTATGTAATTAATCTCTAAAACTTACTTGTATAACAATAAAGGAAAATGTGTAAACTTCACAAAAATTATCATTTAATAATTTTTATAATGTGAAATAATAAATGATGATAATTGTTTTAAATTAAATTATGGATAATTGTATGCCGAAGTGTTAGTGATAAGTTCGAATGGACCCAGACGAATTAAGTGAAAACCATCGATGAATTCTCTTTCTGTCCGTGGGCACTAGGAAGGCTTGTTTCACACGCTGCCTGGTGACCAAGGACGAGGTCTAACATGCCTCATCTAGACCAGTGTTCTGCAACCTTTTTCTACTCGCGGCACACCTCTGACTCGACATGACTCAACACGGCACAACAAAATGTTATTCCCCTCAAAAACGTATGATATGATACTATTAGTAGAATTTCGTAATGCCATAAATCTATTATTATTATTATTATGTTGAGTTTTGTGAGTTACACTCGGTTAACATCGATGGCTGTGTATTATGCCGGACACAGCATAGTAACCAAAACAAGACAAAAATTAAATAAGTGTGTCAGTGTGTGTCTGTATTCAGGAATTTCCTAACAATATGATATGTATTCAATATAGTGGCCTTCTGTAACGTGATGTATGTGTTTCTATTCAATTTTAATGTTTCCAGGCTCATGTGTAGGCGTGTGTGGTATGGCACCTGTACAGGAGAGAACGACAGGTATAATAAGAACCCTATCCATCCTCCCTAGATGACTTATTTCCTGGACGAGTTCTGTGTACTTGCTGATTTTTT
>NW_019385961.1:36090-42854 GCF_000671375.1 Centruroides sculpturatus | reverse complement strand
CCGCATCTAAAATAGTATAAATAGAAGCAGAGTTCTTTACGGTAAGCCTTCCCCGTAAGGCTTACCGTAAAGAACTGTCCATCCCCCATGTTTAACGGAATAATATACAGCCTATGTCCACCCTGAAGTTCCATTCTAAATATTGGTGAAAAAATTTTTGAAATCGGATGAGTAGTTTTGGAGATTACCTGCTGCATCCAAACTTACTTACATACAAATATTACCTCTTTATAATATTAGTATAGATAATAAAACAGTACAATATATATAACTTACATTTATTTTGATTGTACCCGTTACTGTATCGTGCTTCTTAATTTATCTATAATGTAAAAATCAATCAACTACATTACAATGTATTTTTTAAATCTTAACCTTTTATAAAGTCTGCGCACGAACCTGCTAATGTTATTTTCAATTTGATGTTGTCAAACTGTCAGTTTGCGTTAACTTCAATGAGCTGACATTTATTATTGTGTATTTCTTTATTTCAAACGTGACGTCACGGTGTCGATGAATAGAAATTTTAATTGTTTCCTTAAGAATTACCTTAACGTTTCTTTTTAGTTTTGTTCGCTCAAAATAAAATATGATTCTTATTAATATTGAAGCGCGTTAATTAAAAGTATTTAATGAATTTATTGTTAATAATAATTTTTTATATTTACCGATAACTTTCGTGCATATAAATAATAAATAACCTCGGAGGAAACGTAGAAAAGTCATAGGTATGTTTTCCTTTGGAATTAAGCCAACCATTTATATCCAAGTGATCTACGTCACAAATTTTCTTTTGTTTATTTCTTATATATACTGCCCGAGTGAGAGAATTAAAGTTTACAAGAAGCTTGAAAAAGTAAGTTGTAAAAATAACTCAATTATAATAAGTATTTTGATTTTTAGTTATAAATAAGAAAGAAAACGCGTTTTTAAGGTTAGAGATTATAAGAATATTTTGAAGTTATTAATGCGAAACGGTAAATCATAGTACATTTGTTATATAATTTCTTAATCAAATATTCATTTTAAACTATTTTTTATAAAGACACGGGAAGTTTTTAATTATTTATTTATTATTACAATATAAATTTTTGATTAAATTACAAAATTTACTTATTGCATTAAAGTAATCATTAAATTTCATATGGTACTCAAATGTAATTACATTTTTACCAACGAGTTATGTTATTTATTATTCAATATTTTCAATTTTAGGATATATTAAAGTCGCCATGAAGTTTAATTATATTCAAAGAATATTGTCTAGTTTTTATTATCGTCTCGGCCGTCAAATATCGCAGAAACCTGCTTATTTTTTCGCATTTCCTATTATTATAACAGCGATACTTTCTTTTGGTTTCTTGAGAATAAAGTTAGAACGCGATCCCACTATTCTGTACTCGGTCCAGCACGGAAGAGCGATGACCGAAATGAGAAACCTTCAAAAACTATTCCCTATGAACTATTCATCCAATTTCGATATAATAAGAGCTATCTCTACCGAAAACTCGATACACGTCATGTTTACGGCCTCGGACGGTGGAAATATGATCAAAAAAGATATTTTCTACAGAATATTGACTTTGGACGAACAAATTCGTAACATGGAAGTAACTCTGAACCACAGCACCTTTAAATATGAAGACATCTGCGCTACTAACGAAGGGCAATGTCTTCGCAATACGTTAAAAGAATTAGAGCCGTTAATAACTGGAAAAAATTCAAAACTTAAATATCCCATCAACTTTGACCCCTTCACTTTTGTCTTTCAGCCCTTTGTAATAAATTTAGGCGGAGTGAATACCGACGATAACGGAATCATTACAGATATCAGAGCCATGAGACTGGTTTACGTTCTCAACGGTGACGTCGACAAACAATTAATATCAGAAACTTGGCAAAACACTCTTCTAGAACAGTTAAAAAAGAATATATCCGACGAATTAGTCCTTTACGTGTTTGTTCCTTCTTCCGTGGAGAAAGAATTAGAAGAGTTTTCGTCAAATATGCTTCCTTTCACGGGAATCGTAGCCGTGGTCATTATGATATTTTCTTCTATAAGTTGTATGAGTTCGGATTGGATTAGGAGTAAACCACTCTTGGGAATATTTGCTTGTGTGTCTGCAATACTGGCAATTGTGGCCGCATTTGGATTTGCTATGCTGTGCGGTTTGACCTACGTCGACATTAACATAGCTTTGCCATTTTTAATATTAGGTAATTAAAATTCTGTTTACTTTCTATGTTTCGCTGTTCATTTTTAAAATTAATTATAAAATTTTAATACAAAACGTCAAATTAGATAAGATTCCTTATGTAAAATTATTTAAAATGAATATATTTGATTCAGGTATGGAGGTAGACGATGCGTACGTACTCATAGCAGCGTGGAGGTTAACGAAAACAGAATGGTCAGTATCGAAGAGAATGGCCGAGTGTTATTCCGAAGCGGCAGTTTCTGTGACTATAACTTCCATCACTAATTTATTAGCATTTTGTATCGGCGTCCTCAGTCCTTATAAAGCCATGCAGATATTCTGTTCCTACGCCGCAATCTGCATATTTTTTACTTTCGTCTATTTAATTTTTTTCTTCGGATCCGTTATAGCAATGAGTGGCTATCGAGAACATCTCAATCTTCACCCTCTTTTGTGTATTAAAGTCGGTGAGTAGCGTAATTTACATAACAATAATACTTTAACTTTTCCTAATTTTTGATGTAATGTATGACTTCTATTTGAATTGATTTATTCTTCTGTTATCGTAGATAAAAGGATTTCTATGGAAGACGAGGAGCTCGAGACGGTGGAAGAAGATTATATAATGACTATTTTCAGAGATAAGCTCGGAGGTCTTTTAAGGTACAATAGCGTTAAAATTATTATTATTGCGGTTTTCATCACAGTTCTAGGTTTCGGAATTTGGGGATTTAAATTTTTGAGAGAAGGCATGGAGCTAGCCGATGCGTTTTCTTCCGATTCGGATTTAGCTTTGGCGATAAAAATTTATTACAAATATTTCACTCGCTACCCTTACATATTGCACGTTGCCATTAATAAAACAATGAATTTCGCCGATCTTGGAGTACAGCAACAAGTGAACGAACTTCTTGAAGAATTTGAAGATCATCCTTTTATAAGCGGAGTGGAAAATAGAATTTCTTGGTTAAAATTCTTTAATCTTTTCCAACTCTCGCCTTTTAGTAAAATCGTATTGAACGGTTATGATTTATCGGACAAACGAGAGTTCGTCGACAGTTTGAACGAAGTCTTTTTGAATATTCCCTTAGCCAGACAATTCAAACAAGACATCAATTTTAACGAAAACTTAACGGAAATTACTTCTACGCGCTTTTTGTTGTTGTGTGAAAATGTCAACGACATCTCTGAAGAGAAGAAGCTCTTGCAAGATGTTTGGAACATCGCGGATTCTTCCCCGTTACCGCTCATCGTTCACTCTATATTCTTTCCGGGTTTCGAGCAGTCTGTGCTTATTCGTTCTATTGTTATTCAGACGGGTTGGGCCACCGTTATACTCATAGCCGCCATTTTCTTTTTATTTATTCCAAACGTCAAGTGTGCCGTATGCGTATCTATCGCGGTGATATCTACTCTAATCGAAACTGTTGGTTACATGGCATTGTGGGGAGTGAAATTAGATTTAATGTCTATGATTATATTACTGTTGGGCATCGGTTTGTCTATTAATTATCCGGCCCACACTACCTTTGCATTTAGGATGTCCAAACATAGAAATTCCAACGATAAGATGAAAAGCGCCCTTTATGCGGTCGGTATGCCCATTGTTCAGGGATCGTTATCGACCGTTATCGGGGTTTCCGTTTTACTTTACAGCAGCTCTTATATGCTAATCATTTGTTTTAAAATAGTACTTTTAGTAATCGTAAGTACGGCGTTTCATTCGTTGTTAGTGATACCCGTTATTATGAGCGTCATAGAGAAATATAGTTTGTCTCATTTGCCCGATGTGTCTGACGTCAGACGCATAAGTCGCGTAAGTTTTAAAATTAAAAATACTCCGGAAGAAGAAGTCCAAATGTGTGTGGATAGCGAAGATAAATCGTTTAGTTTAAAATCCATTTTTATAAAAGGATATAAAAACGACGACATGGTTTTTGTCAATAATACCTTATTATGATTATTTGCAATCGATTTAATGTCATAAAAATAACTTCAAGACGAAATATAATGTGAATTTGAGTTAATTACTGGACGAAAACGTCGATTTCGGGAGCGTATAGTGAGAAAATTTAGATTATGACACTCCATCTTGAAAAATACGTCGAGAGGGAATAAATTTGACTTTGCATTGGTAATCTGGCCACGAATTTTTAATGGCTTTCGTAATGAAATAACGGTTAAAAACAGTTTTACCACACTTTGTAATTGTATTTGTTATTTTAATTAATTTAGTTAATAAACATTAAATTTTTTAATTAAAAATGGCAGTTTATTTATTATCTGCGTATCNCTAAACGCGAAACCGGTTGTGATTAGAACTAGGAAATGATCACTGAAACTAGAACTAGAACTAGAAAATGATAACTGAACACGATTCATGTAATTTATGTTCGCATTTTATTTACTAATGTAAATCTACGTTAGAGATATATAAATAAACGGTTGTTTATGTTAAACCCTTCTCGAGTGCAGTTTCTTCCGTTTTTCTCTCCGTTTCTCCACTCCGGGTCCAACCCTCATACCTATCCGCTCGCGCGAACTGGTGGTCTCTGTATCGACCGAAGGATACAGTGGTGTCATCCTGACGGGGTATCGAAGAGATACCGACCCTACGGTCACACAGGTCTTTGGAAGAAAACATTACTCGTCGTTCGATAATTATCAAAACCAGATCTGTCATTTACATCGTTATTGCCGAAACTACGACCCCGGGCCAAATTCGACCGCAAACATATTTGATACATCACTTATAAATGATTAAAATAGACCTAATTTTTCTATATGGAATATGTAAAATTATTGTGATCCGTCTACCTACGGCTTATGCTCAGTTTGGTCCGCCAACCAAAAAGTTTGGAAACCCACTTTTGATGATCGCGCATTTGCACTATCATATAAATCAGTGGATTTGTACGAGATGCAATCAGTGACGCGAATGCACTATTCGCACCGCTTATTGCATATCATTCAACAAATAAATGTAAAGTAGGGTTCATTATGCCCCTACTTTACCTGTGATAGCTTAGTCATTTTTTGAAAAAAGAAATTGGAATAGATCAAAATAATAGTCCAAACATTGTGTCCATAATGGGCCTCTCACAATACTGAACCTTAGTAATTCTAAAAAATGAGACAATAAGACAACATTCAATTATTTGAAAGTGTTATTGCTATTCTTACATTGTTTTTAATAATAATTTATGTATTAATCACTTTTAAATTAAAATATTTTAATTTAAGTTTTTGAAGCTAAGTTTTAAATACATTTATTATGTAATTAATCTCTAAAACTTACTTGTATAACAATAAAGGAAAATGTGTAAACTTCACAAAAATTATCATTTAATAATTTTTATAATGTGAAATAATAAATGATGATAATTGTTTTAAATTAAATTATGGATAATTGTATGCCGAAGTGTTAGTGATAAGTTCGAATGGACCCAGACGAATTAAGTGAAAACCATCGATGAATTCTCTTTCTGTCCGTGGGCACTAGGAAGGCTTGTTTCACACGCTGCCTGGTGACCAAGGACGAGGTCTAACATGCCTCATCTAGACCAGTGTTCTGCAACCTTTTTCTACTCGCGGCACACCTCTGACTCGACATGACTCAACACGGCACAACAAAATGTTATTCCCCTCAAAAACGTATGATATGATACTATTAGTAGAATTTCGTAATGCCATAAATCTATTATTATTATTATTATGTTGAGTTTTGTGAGTTACACTCGGTTAACATCGATGGCTGTGTATTATGCCGGACACAGCATAGTAACCAAAACAAGACAAAAATTAAATAAGTGTGTCAGTGTGTGTCTGTATTCAGGAATTTCCTAACAATATGATATGTATTCAATATAGTGGCCTTCTGTAACGTGATGTATGTGTTTCTATTCAATTTTAATGTTTCCAGGCTTATGTGTAGGCGTGTGTGGTATGGCACCTGTACAGGAGAGAACGACAGGTATAATAAGAACCCTATCCATCCTCCCTAGATGACTTATTTCCTGGACGAGTTCTGTGTACTTGCTGATTTTTTAACTGCATGTGTTTTGAACATTGTGAGTGTTTGGGACAGATATGTCTATAATTTATATGATTTTATTGTGTTTGTTAATGAGACATAAAGGTAAGTACTATTGTGGTAAATTGATTTATCTATGATTATGGCTGTCGTAGTACATTTTGTGCGCGTTGTTTTCCAATACTGTCTGGAATGTAGTTCTAGTATGGTTCATGGATGTTTAATAATTTGATGTTTCTTTGCAAACTCTTGATGTATTTGCTACTTCATTATGTCTATGTAAATTATCTGTCTGTGCCAAGAGCTTGCAACCAGAAGTGATGTGTTGTATGGTTTCTGGCATGATGTGACATTTTCTGCATGTGTCATTTGTGAGTGTTGTATCTTTGAGTATGTGTTTTCTGTAGTTTTTAGTATTTATGACCTGATCCTGTATGGCAATCATGAATCCTTCCGTCTCCCCAAAGAGGCATCCCCGATCTAACCAGCTGTTTGACGCAGTTTTGTCAACAAAATCCTGGGCCAGGTCGTAA
>NW_019385961.1:0-34065 GCF_000671375.1 Centruroides sculpturatus | reverse complement strand
CCGCATCTAAAATAGTATAAATAGAAGCAGAGTTCTTTACGGTAAGCCTTCCCCGTAAGGCTTACCGTAAAGAACTGTCCATCCCCCATGTTTAACGGAATAATATACAGCCTATGTCCACCCTGAAGTTCCATTCTAAATATTGGTGAAAAAATTTTTGAAATCGGATGAGTAGTTTTGGAGATTACCTGCTGCATCCAAACTTACTTACATACAAATATTACCTCTTTATAATATTAGTATAGATAATAAAACAGTACAATATATATAACTTACATTTATTTTGATTGTACCCGTTACTGTATCGTGCTTCTTAATTTATCTATAATGTAAAAATCAATCAACTACATTACAATGTATTTTTTAAATCTTAACCTTTTATAAAGTCTGCGCACGAACCTGCTAATGTTATTTTCAATTTGATGTTGTCAAACTGTCAGTTTGCGTTAACTTCAATGAGCTGACATTTATTATTGTGTATTTCTTTATTTCAAACGTGACGTCACGGTGTCGATGAATAGAAATTTTAATTGTTTCCTTAAGAATTACCTTAACGTTTCTTTTTAGTTTTGTTCGCTCAAAATAAAATATGATTCTTATTAATATTGAAGCGCGTTAATTAAAAGTATTTAATGAATTTATTGTTAATAATAATTTTTTATATTTACCGATAACTTTCGTGCATATAAATAATAAATAACCTCGGAGGAAACGTAGAAAAGTCATAGGTATGTTTTCCTTTGGAATTAAGCCAACCATTTATATCCAAGTGATCTACGTCACAAATTTTCTTTTGTTTATTTCTTATATATACTGCCCGAGTGAGAGAATTAAAGTTTACAAGAAGCTTGAAAAAGTAAGTTGTAAAAATAACTCAATTATAATAAGTATTTTGATTTTTAGTTATAAATAAGAAAGAAAACGCGTTTTTAAGGTTAGAGATTATAAGAATATTTTGAAGTTATTAATGCGAAACGGTAAATCATAGTACATTTGTTATATAATTTCTTAATCAAATATTCATTTTAAACTATTTTTTATAAAGACACGGGAAGTTTTTAATTATTTATTTATTATTACAATATAAATTTTTGATTAAATTACAAAATTTACTTATTGCATTAAAGTAATCATTAAATTTCATATGGTACTCAAATGTAATTACATTTTTACCAACGAGTTATGTTATTTATTATTCAATATTTTCAATTTTAGGATATATTAAAGTCGCCATGAAGTTTAATTATATTCAAAGAATATTGTCTAGTTTTTATTATCGTCTCGGCCGTCAAATATCGCAGAAACCTGCTTATTTTTTCGCATTTCCTATTATTATAACAGCGATACTTTCTTTTGGTTTCTTGAGAATAAAGTTAGAACGCGATCCCACTATTCTGTACTCGGTCCAGCACGGAAGAGCGATGACCGAAATGAGAAACCTTCAAAAACTATTCCCTATGAACTATTCATCCAATTTCGATATAATAAGAGCTATCTCTACCGAAAACTCGATACACGTCATGTTTACGGCCTCGGACGGTGGAAATATGATCAAAAAAGATATTTTCTACAGAATATTGACTTTGGACGAACAAATTCGTAACATGGAAGTAACTCTGAACCACAGCACCTTTAAATATGAAGACATCTGCGCTACTAACGAAGGGCAATGTCTTCGCAATACGTTAAAAGAATTAGAGCCGTTAATAACTGGAAAAAATTCAAAACTTAAATATCCCATCAACTTTGACCCCTTCACTTTTGTCTTTCAGCCCTTTGTAATAAATTTAGGCGGAGTGAATACCGACGATAACGGAATCATTACAGATATCAGAGCCATGAGACTGGTTTACGTTCTCAACGGTGACGTCGACAAACAATTAATATCAGAAACTTGGCAAAACACTCTTCTAGAACAGTTAAAAAAGAATATATCCGACGAATTAGTCCTTTACGTGTTTGTTCCTTCTTCCGTGGAGAAAGAATTAGAAGAGTTTTCGTCAAATATGCTTCCTTTCACGGGAATCGTAGCCGTGGTCATTATGATATTTTCTTCTATAAGTTGTATGAGTTCGGATTGGATTAGGAGTAAACCACTCTTGGGAATATTTGCTTGTGTGTCTGCAATACTGGCAATTGTGGCCGCATTTGGATTTGCCATGCTGTGCGGTTTGACCTACGTCGACATTAACATAGCTTTGCCATTTTTAATATTAGGTAATTAAAATTCTGTTTACTTTCTATGTTTCGCTGTTCATTTTTAAAATTAATTATAAAATTTTAATACAAAACGTCAAATTAGATAAGATTCCTTATGTAAAATTATTTAAAATGAATATATTTGATTCAGGTATGGAGGTAGACGATGCGTACGTACTCATAGCAGCGTGGAGGTTAACGAAAACAGAATGGTCAGTATCGAAGAGAATGGCCGAGTGTTATTCCGAAGCGGCAGTTTCTGTGACTATAACTTCCATCACTAATTTATTAGCATTTTGTATCGGCGTCCTCAGTCCTTATAAAGCCATGCAGATATTCTGTTCCTACGCCGCAATCTGCATATTTTTTACTTTCGTCTATTTAATTTTTTTCTTCGGATCCGTTATAGCAATGAGTGGCTATCGAGAACATCTCAATCTTCACCCTCTTTTGTGTATTAAAGTCGGTGAGTAGCGTAATTTACATAACAATAATACTTTAACTTTTCCTAATTTTTGATGTAATGTATGACTTCTATTTGAATTGATTTATTCTTCTGTTATCGTAGATAAAAGGATTTCTATGGAAGACGAGGAGCTCGAGACGGTGGAAGAAGATTATATAATGACTATTTTCAGAGATAAGCTCGGAGGTCTTTTAAGGTACAATAGCGTTAAAATTATTATTATTGCGGTTTTCATCACAGTTCTAGGTTTCGGAATTTGGGGATTTAAATTTTTGAGAGAAGGCATGGAGCTAGCCGATGCGTTTTCTTCCGATTCGGATTTAGCTTTGGCGATAAAAATTTATTACAAATATTTCACTCGCTACCCTTACATATTGCACGTTGCCATTAATAAAACAATGAATTTCGCCGATCTTGGAGTACAGCAACAAGTGAACGAACTTCTTGAAGAATTTGAAGATCATCCTTTTATAAGCGGAGTGGAAAATAGAATTTCTTGGTTAAAATTCTTTAATCTTTTCCAACTCTCGCCTTTTAGTAAAATCGTATTGAACGGTTATGATTTATCGGACAAACGAGAGTTCGTCGACAGTTTGAACGAAGTCTTTTTGAATATTCCCTTAGCCAGACAATTCAAACAAGACATCAATTTTAACGAAAACTTAACGGAAATTACTTCTACGCGCTTTTTGTTGTTGTGTGAAAATGTCAACGACATCTCTGAAGAGAAGAAGCTCTTGCAAGATGTTTGGAACATCGCGGATTCTTCCCCGTTACCGCTCATCGTTCACTCTATATTCTTTCCGGGTTTCGAGCAGTCTGTGCTTATTCGTTCTATTGTTATTCAGACGGGTTGGGCCACCGTTATACTCATAGCCGCCATTTTCTTTTTATTTATTCCAAACGTCAAGTGTGCCGTATGCGTATCTATCGCGGTGATATCTACTCTAATCGAAACTGTTGGTTACATGGCATTGTGGGGAGTGAAATTAGATTTAATGTCTATGATTATATTACTGTTGGGCATCGGTTTGTCTATTAATTATCCGGCCCACACTACCTTTGCATTTAGGATGTCCAAACATAGAAATTCCAACGATAAGATGAAAAGCGCCCTTTATGCGGTCGGTATGCCCATTGTTCAGGGATCGTTATCGACCGTTATCGGGGTTTCCGTTTTACTTTACAGCAGCTCTTATATGCTAATCATTTGTTTTAAAATAGTACTTTTAGTAATCGTAAGTACGGCGTTTCATTCGTTGTTAGTGATACCCGTTATTATGAGCGTCATAGAGAAATATAGTTTGTCTCATTTGCCCGATGTGTCTGACGTCAGACGCATAAGTCGCGTAAGTTTTAAAATTAAAAATACTCCGGAAGAAGAAGTCCAAATGTGTGTGGATAGCGAAGATAAATCGTTTAGTTTAAAATCCATTTTTATAAAAGGATATAAAAACGACGACATGGTTTTTGTCAATAATACCTTATTATGATTATTTGCAATCGATTTAATGTCATAAAAATAACTTCAAGACGAAATATAATGTGAATTTGAGTTAATTACTGGACGAAAACGTCGATTTCGGGAGCGTATAGTGAGAAAATTTAGATTATGACACTCCATCTTGAAAAATACGTCGAGAGGGAATAAATTTGACTTTGCATTGGTAATCTGGCCACGAATTTTTAATGGCTTTCGTAATGAAATAACGGTTAAAAACAGTTTTACCACACTTTGTAATTGTATTTGTTATTTTAATTAATTTAGTTAATAAACATTAAATTTTTTAATTAAAAATGGCAGTTTATTTATTATCTGCGTATCGATTTTTCTTGAAAAAAATTTCAAAATCTTTATAAATTGAATATTCATTTTTATTATTATCGTAATTTTATTGAAAAGACAGTGTGAAAAGCTGCTTTTATTTTAATTTGATTAGTGATATTATTTATAAAATAACTTTTTATAATAATTTAAATAATAAAAAGGTGATTTTTTTAAATTCGTAAACGAAGTATACATCGATGATTAGTTTTTAAATACGATTATGTCATTTTAAAAAATCTAGAGTAAAACTTAAAATAAAATTTAAAAAATGGCCTAAATTGTCTGGATATAGAGAATTTAATAAAAAATAAAATAAAATAAATGTTAGAAGAACGAACAATTTATAAACTGATTAATTATCTTTTAGATAAAATATTCTAAGATTTTAATGCATTAAATAATGTTTTTTTTTTCCCCTTCATTGTAATACGCGTTACCTAATGTTTGTTTGACAGAATAAATTAAAAATATGACACGGAAAGGACATTGAAAGAAATACGTCTGGATCTACGTCACTATATTATTTATTATTTTCTACGTGATGCGTAGTTATGACGTAATACGAAACTAAATAATGCATCTGTTCGTATTTACATTTTTTTTTTCAAATGTATTAAATAGATATTATTGAGATTTTATTTTTAGAAAATTTAAATTATAGTTTGTGCTACTAAAAATTAAAGAAATAGGGGAAGAATTTGAATTTTTTTTTATTTATTTTGAATATTTTTTCGTGCTAGAGGTCACCTCATGGTTTATCTAGGATAATATTGCGAGGAAGGTTTTTGAACTTGACACACATAGTTCTAACTGTTGTCATTGTGCACTTGCGTTCGATAACTCGTTCCAATAACAAAAAAAAAATTAATTTGATCCGGTTTACGGAGGATAAAAAAATAAGAATTTTTTAAAAAATTGATTAAAAGATTTAATTAATTTATGATAAACACTATCACGAATACAGGAACTTATTATTTAAAATTCTACATAATTAATGAGAATACAATACAAAAAGTATTATATTTAATTTAAATTAATGGCGTTAATTTTACAATATCTTCTTCCTTATAATTATTTTTTATTTCTTTCTTCTTCGTAAACTTGTCGGCGAAGTAATCGGTAGATAACGTGTCGCTCACCGATAAAGTAACTGGTAGAACGAACATAGAATGGAAGCATACCTGTACTGAAATAATGGTAATTATTTTAAAGAAAGTTAAGATAACGTAAGAATATTGGTAAGATAATATAGCAACTGCGACGATTGTCGAAACGGTCCCTTGTAATATGGGCCAACCTACTCCGTATAGAGATTCTTTAAGACGTTCTTCGCCACACTTGCTCTTATTTACAATATAAGCGAAGGAGATATGCGCCGGGTAATTAATGGAGAATCCTACACTCACAATAAGCACTATGGTAGATAACATGTCGATCTTGACGGCCCATAGAGACATATAGCCAACGGTGCAAAAGAGAGAAGATACGATAGCCACTGCCACACACAGCGAATATTTTAGACTGGGTAAGAAGAGGAAGAATATTCCAACCAGAAGCAAAGCGGTCACCCATCCTACCTGAAATGTTAAGGATCGTATCAGCAGCGTTTCTTCGAAAAACGGAAAAAGATAAGAATAAACCAATAAGGGAAGGGGTGAACTGTCGGCTATTTTTCTCAGATCTTCCAAAAGTTTGTTTTCTACAGTCCTACTATTAACATTCTTGGCGACTAATAAAAAGCGACTGGAAACAATTTCAGTTTTGTCTTCGTTAAAAACAATATCTCCTCTGAACACTTTAGCCGGCTGGAAATTGAGGAAGATCCGGTTTAAACCATCCAAAAAATCTGTTTTTTCCGACAGGTTATAACCTCGAAGAGTCACCATTCCTATCGGAGACTGGGCTATAATTTTGTAATACTTTAACCAAGATATAACTAGATCTTGACTGGCTACGTTGGGATGGGAAGTGAAATTGAAAATCATTTCGTCGATTAGATTTTGAACTTTTGGATCCGAGTAATCCAAAACGTCGTTGATAACTACACTAACTGCGAAAGGATATTGGGTGAAGTATTTGTAGTAGGAGCCAAATCCTTTTATGATTTCCGAGTCTGAGTAAAATATGTCGGAGAATTCCATACCTTCTTTTAACGTTCTTAAACCCAATCCCGAAACGACCAAGTTGCTTACGAATACTACCAGAACGATCATTTTAGTTTTCTGTAACGCCAAAATGTTGCCAAGATAGTCTCTGAAAATCTTCATGATGGCCACTTCGTTTTGTTTCGACTTTTCTGAAATAAGTAATAATACATTAATAACTCTAGAAATACAACAAATATTTGTTCAAACATTATACTTTTGTCACACTTAACATTTACCCGTCTCAGATTCGAATCTATGAAATATCTTTATCACTTTACTCATTGCTAATTCGGTTAATGCATAACAATTACTTAAATAAATTTCGTAAAGTAAATGCTAATCTAAAAATTTTACAATGGTGCTTAGAATTATGGACTTTTATTCTGTATTTTACCAATTACGCTTAGAAAATATGTAAGATATTTAAAGGGAAATTATTTTAAAATTATTTTATAATATTGTCTTAAAAACCAATAAACAAAGAAGCAAAATAAAACCGTTTTTCAAAAGGAATTTTGATGTTTAACGTAATATTTTTCTTAACAGAGTATGACTTTTACAAATATTATTAAATATATTTTCACTTATTTAAATAACTTGACCTGGTAAAATGGTAAAATATTTTAATTAAAATCGCTAAAGAAAGTCATCGCTCTTTCGGAAATCGGAGAAATAAATGCTCTGTTTTGCATTCATAAACTGTAACATATCCTAACAGGCTGTTGACACAAACTGGTTTTCTTAGAATACAGTTTTATGTATTATTATGAATCTAATTAGGTCCTAAGATATGAATAATTAAAACACAAGGTATTTTCCTAAAATAATTACTTATTTCTTGTTTTTCCTTTAAATAAAATAAAAAAATTATAACTTCAATATATGAGTCATCTCTACTTGTAAGACTCAGCTGTCTGTTTTCGTCACATTACATCCGTCTTGTATTAAATTAGATATATCAGAGTGTTTGTCTATTTACGCATTGTTAAATTTGTTATTTAATATTTACTTTCTATTGATATAATAATTCTTCCTATAAATAAATATTTCATAAATATATAAATATTTATTTATGCAGTATATAATTAACACAAATTTCAATAGAAATTTAAAAATTATGCACAGGGTGGGTCAAAAGTAGGTATATGGTTCTTATTATTCTTTATCCTTTTTTATATTGCACGTATTGAGAAACGAGGGCAAGGAATCCGAATGAAGAACGGAAAGTAGATAGTAAATCAGCATTGAAAGACTGAAAAATGTCTG
Source organism: Centruroides sculpturatus (assembly GCF_000671375.1). NCBI lineage: Eukaryota > Metazoa > Arthropoda > Arachnida > Scorpiones > Buthidae > Centruroides > Centruroides sculpturatus. The sequence continues at coordinate 26,159 of NW_019385961.1, read as the reverse complement.
GTTTAAAAGGTTTAAACCAGACATTTTAGTGTTAAATACATTGTATGAACTTTATGTTTCATGTCATAAAATACTTAAGCTATAAAATTATTAAAACTAATGAAAAATATTTGTATAATCTATAGACCTACCCGATAACGTGTGAAAGGTTAAAGGATGGAGATTTTTTTGTTCTCTAAATCCGCTCAGAGCCAAGCATCCACCGAAGAAAGTAATTTGATAAACAAAAGCAAAAAACACGGCAGTAGCCGCATAGAATGAGAATAATTTGATAACTGCGTACGGAGTCGTGATTCCAATGCAAAATGACAAGAAGGTGGTGATAGAAGTGATAGTAATGGACACCGCAGCATCGGAGTACACGTTCTCTAGCCTTTTTTGTACGCCGTCTTCTGGATTTGTGCGCCTCCACGCTGCTATCAACACGTACGCATCATCTACTTCGATTCCTACGTAATTAAACGACTGAAATATTACAAATACCGATACATATTTGAAAATATACAATAAATAAAATTTTTCTAATTAAAATTTACTTACCCAAAATTAAAAAAGGTAAAGCTATATTTATATCGGCGTACTTCACTCCGCAATAACTAACAAATCCGAAAGATGCTATCAAAGCCAAAGAAGCGGAAATGCAGGCGGAAATCCCCAACCAAGGTTTACTTCTGACACAATCGAAGCTCATATTTATAAGAATAGAATATATGAGTATAACTACAAAAACTACAGGACACAACTTTAAAACTGACTCGGTAATCCTCTTCAATTCGTCGTCCAAAGAACTAGTAACAAATACTTCGATAGTGATATCGGGAAAAGTGACGTTTATCATCGACTTTATGAACATTCTTTCCCACTCGACGGCTATTTTGTATTTAAATTTGTTACTAATGTCTAAAGGATACATCAGTCTAACGGCTTTTGCATCCAAAATATTCCTTTGCTTATCCGTTTTCACCTGACCGAGATTAACAGCGTAGTAAGTGCGATAATAAGTCACTGTATTCATATCAACTGGATATTTGACACTATGTTCACCACTGGCAATACCATGAACGTATGGCACCAATTTCATCACGGTATTTTCCACACATTCTTTTCCATTTCTTGCGCACAATTCTTCGTACGTATATCTTTTTCCTTCGTATTCGATGGATATATTCTTCACTATTTTGTCTAAAATAATTATTTTTTCGAACACGTGGTCGCGAAAGATGCTGCCGTCATCTCTAGGTTTTATCATTAAATAACCGGCCTTAGGTTTTTCGTTGAGTCTTTTAAAATCGAAATTGTACGAAGTATTAAGGGGATACCAAGTATTCATAAATTTCTTGTCGATTTGAGATCTTCCACTTTGTGAAACAAACAAATAATTTGTATCTCGAGAGACGATTATCTTGGTAAGTCCTGAGGATAGCGCGAATGATAAAAGCATCGGTACTAAGAGAAAATAAATAGGATGACACGCTATCAGATATGCTAGACGACTATACAAATGAGATAATAGTCTTTGGATGTAATTATACTTCATTATTTACTTCTAACCAAAAATCTGCGCACCTAAATTTCACCTGAAAAAAATAAACAAAACAATCAAATGTAAGATTTTCCAATTTTTGCACGTAAAATTTTATGCGGAGTTGGCCTTATTGATAATAACAATTAAGATAAAAGAAATATAGCAGCGTGAAGCAAAACTTAAGATCTTATTCTCACACTAATTAGCAAATATAATTAATTTGGAAGAAAAATATTATCTGATTTCATAAAGAAGAATTTTCAAAGTTAATGTCTATGTCCCACTTTGAACGTATAACGTTTCTTTTTACCTATAAATAATGTATAATTGAACTTACCAGAACTTACTGAAATTTAAATCTTCCTCTCAAGACTTCATTATGTCCATATTTCCTCCGTTTAGGAAAGATATTTCAGATTTTTCTGTTTTTATCTATAAACTTTATTAGGTCAACGTATTTTAAATACTCGTCCATACAAATTTACTTCTTCTTCCGGGAAAATTCATCAAATTCTCAGAATAAATAAGAAGATATTCTTTTTTTAAAGGATATTCTAGTTTATATATCGGAATATTTCGTGCGTACGTCCTAGGAAATCGCCCAGAATCTGTTAAAAAGAAAAATAATTCTTTATGGCATAAAGTCTCTAACAGACAGAAGAGAACTTAATTCTTTTATAGGTTTTAAATTAGGGCATATAAATTTAATTTCGTTCATTACATAATATAAATCTATAGTCATTTAAGGAAATGAAAAACGCATTATTTCCTTTATCTTTCGAGTCCCTCGAAACCTCATTCAGAAGAATAGCCGAGTATTTTCTTAACCGTTCGAAAACCAGAAACAAAGTGGAACATGAAAAACAGATTTTACACGTGTTCTTAAAACAATTTTGCAATTAATCAATTTAGAACCGCCGCTAAATGAATTCAAAACTTACATTAATTATTTTTCTTTATAATAAACTTAAAATGAAATTCTTATCGTTCATTTAATGAATTGAATAACAGGATTGATTAAAAAATTATATAAATTATTGTAGACCTCATCAGATAAGTAAAGAGTGAACAAACTTCATTTAGGGTTGAATATTTCCTTGTCACCTTCAAATAGACAAGGACAAAAATAAAATGTTACTAAATTTATATTATTAAGGCTTCGATAGTCTTATATAATAATACAAATTTCACTCAAGTACGGGATTTTTTTTAGGTTAAAATGAATAATTATAAACATGTAATATAATACAAATTTTTAGAAGAAACGAAATATTTTTTATTACAAATCTGATAAATTTAAAATAAGAAATAAGAATATTTTCTATCATGTAACGAATTAATTATTATAATATTAACTTAATTCTAAATAAAGTTAATATTTGGAATAATTGTTTATTCTATAAACAATTCGTTAAAGGCATTATATATATAACTTACGTAATGTCTGAGACTTCCAAAGTCATATCCTCACTCTACAGGTTACGTCCAGCATCTGATGTGACCTCATTTTTATAGAAGGCTTTATTTAGAATATACCCAGGAGGGAAAGAGAGATTTTCCTGTCTCTCTGACATACTATTTCATTCTTCAATGATTTTTTTATCGTTATATAGAAATAATAAAAAATTAATTCCGTTTTTGATATATTCTACAATACTTCAATAATCATATTTTCACTTTAATAAACTTTTCAAGCTGGTAAATAAATTTATCATCGTCAAATCCAACTTGGAAATTGATAATTAATTTCATAGTTGGAATCGATTTCAACTTTGATCCCCCTTTTTTTAGTTTTCTTAGAGTTTTGTGAGTATTAAAATAATGAAGATTATAAGGCGGATTTTAAAATCGAAACAAAAACCCAGATGCAATGGGGCATGCAATTAATTACAATTAATGTATTTTTTTTTTAAATGAAATTTGCATAAATTTAAAAACATTCTCTAATCACTTGATATTTTATAATTTTAAATAATAACTTAAAAATGAAATAAAATTTTCCATTGTTATGCCATGATAAGCGGTTAATTATCAATGAACTTTTTTATAACATTAAATAGGAATTTATCTTACTGTAAACAGATCGATTTAGTAAAAAAAAGAATAAATAAATCTCAGCAGAAATAAAAAATGGGAAACAATTTTTATTCATTTTTCGAAGTTTCAATAACAGAAACTTGACGTTGTGGTCTATAACCTATTTTAAAAATTTCCCGAAAAGCAGAATATTCCTGAATATTCAATATTCCAGCATCAAATATTAATAGACATATATTAAGAGACATTATTAATATGTTTGATGGGAAGAACTTTTTTACAAAATAAATAATTAGATGTTCACAGTACGCTGCACAACTTCATCAATCTCTGTAAATAAAAACAATTCAGTTAAAAGTTACTTAAAAAAAGTAATTTTAAAATAATTTTAATAATAATTAATTTTTTTTTTACTTTTCTAAACTTATTTAATATACGGAAGAGATATTTATAATAAATTAAAAGCAAATCAATAACATTTATTAATAAATTCTAAAATGTATATAATTATTTATGTTAAAAATTTTTCGCAGGATCATTGGAAAGAGTTGAAAATAGAATCGGCTTCTATTTTAATTCCTCGAATAGAAAGTATCCCCCCAAAATATGAAACGTGTGCCACATTTATTAAAACGTGAAAGGAGGAAAATTGCTTTATGCGCTTCTAAAATGCGGAAATGCAAGAAAAATAATTTTAAACCCAGTTTTAATATCCTATGGCAAATTTAATTGTGAGCACGTAAAAACCAAAAATTGTTATAATTATGTTTAAACGTATACTTAATATTGTGATTATTTTTTTACACTATGTAAATACTTTCGAAATAGAATAATTATGTTTTGTGTTATAATTAGAAAAGCAGTGATTAGTTTTATTTTTTCCAAAGTAAAACATAATTATACGTATTTTATATTCATTAACTAAATTAATATACATACTTTGGAAATGCCTTTAATTTAAAAATGTTTAAAAATTATAACTATACAAACTTTTTTTTGCTATAATATTCACGGTTACTTTGATTGTTAATGCAATAACCTCCTTCAACTTGCTCCAAAATCGTGCATTAATATTGAATAAACAATATTACATGAAACGTGTTTTCCCTGATATTTTTATAGTCCATACATAAAGGATGAATTTTTTTAAAACATTTTCTAGACTAACGACGTGAATAATAACCAAGAAGAGAAAATATTTTATCTTCAATGGAATTTGGTAGGCCTATATACTTTCACAAACAGCAATCGAAGTACTCCCCAATATGGGTACGCAATGTACTCCTTCCGGCTTAATTAATAAGCACTAAAAAAAACTTCAAATAATACCCGAAAATACAAATTAAAATTTATGAATTGCTTTTAACACGAATTAATTCGTTGTATGTGTTTATGCATGTAATTAATGGCGAAAATCTACAATCTCACGACAAATAATATCGTGTTTTGAAAGCAGAGAATGTTTTTTCACTCGGGACAATGCTGAATTTAAATCATATAATCACTCATCCTTAAACAGCCATTGACAGACAATAACAGAATGTAATAAAACTTATTTAATCATTGACGAATGCCTACTTTTATGAAAGATACCCAGATTGGCCGAAGATGATCATTAATCATTTAAGTTCTAATTTGAGAGTTGACTACTTAAGAAGACAAGCGGAATGAAATCGTGTATAGTAACTTGATGACGAAATTCCAACGTAAAGAAGATAACACGTGGAAATATGTGCTACTACATAGTTACGAGACCCTTTGACCTAAATCACGTTGAACCAGTTCAACACGTCCGTCGGCACGTATTTTTATTCAAACCCTTCAACACGTACGAAAAAATATAATAAAAATGACTTGCTTTTCGAATTTCAAAGGAACGAACCGCGGAATGTTTATAATTATATGTCTATAAAAATTATCTGAAATAAACTTTCGATAAGTTTAGCTGAAGTTAGTTATTGAGTTAAGAAACTTTTAAATGTCTTCCTTCTAAGTTATACGTGACGACTTAACTGGTTAAATCACTTTGCAAAAGACAATATATAGCTTATTATAAGTTATACATTATGTTATAACGGAAAGAAAACATTACTTCCTTCAAGACAATCCCAGTTCAATTCTTTGCTTGAACGAACTCTCTTAATTTAATAACTCTATAATGAAAATATGTGTTAAACAATTATTTAACTAGATATTTTCCCACGTAACTTACGAAATTTTGTTTTAAAAGTTATTTTTTATTTACGAGTCGTAAATTGAAAATTTAATGAAGTAAGAAGTTAAAAATAGCGACTAAGAAATGTTATAATTTGAAACTTTAATTTTTTAAACATTAAAGTTTGGCAGTATTTGCTTATATATTCTGTTAAGAGCTGATCGAAATAAAAATAAATAAATAAATAAATCGTTATCTTTGAGAAATTACACAATGAATTTTGCAATTACTGTAGTAGCTATTCCCATTGACAGTAGTTCACGCTGGTCTTTTGAGAAATTGCTGATTCATACATTAAATGATTCGCAATTTCGCATAATAAAGTTAATGCAAATACCCTTACTCTTCCTTATTAATTAGGAATATCGTGGTATGTTCTTTTAATCTTGAAAGTCATTACAATGTAATTATTAATTAAGCATAAAATCCGGAAAAAATTTTAGAGTTATTGTATTGTCACTCGAATATATAAAAATGTATATAAATATTTTTCTATTTATTATCTGAAAATATTTCTTTTCTTATTTATTCTTTGCATATAGAGCCATAATTAACAGCAATTTTTAAAATACCTGGATTATCAGGCTGTTAAATTAATACAGCAGTTATACTATTGACAAGTTTTGTTTATATCTTTATACAGGTTTAATACTTATTTTATCATAATAAATACTTATAAAACATCGAATACATACTGAGGATATATTTATTAAGTATTATAAACCAACACAACATATAGAGTTCAGTCATATATTTAATTCATAAAAATACCAAGTTCTTAATACTTGCAAAAGAATTAAATTTATACAGATATTCACTAGAAACTGTGTCATTCTTTATATTATTTACTTGTAATGTCAAGTACTTTGTGTTAAGCGCCATTTTTTATTTTTATAGAGCATAACGAGTTACATTGAAATATAATTTATTTAAATATATATTTTAAAAAATTTATACCGTTATTATTAAAGCATTTATTTATTATTTATATTTTTAGATCACAAAGTAAAAAAAGTTACTTATTAGGAAGTAAATATATTTTATCGAAAAATTAACAAATATTTGTGCTGGAAATTTTTATTAAATATATTTTATTTGTTTAACGAGGAACTAAAATAAATCGATTTATAAAAATAAAAAAATAATAATAACCTATGAATAACGGCCACTGACGGAAACGCAAAAAAATGGCCGTTATTGGAAGTTCGATTATATAACTAAGAAAAGATTTTGTTACACTAAATACATTCATTCTCGAACATTATTTTGACATAAATATTCATATTCACAAAATACAGTATTAAAATGTGTTACTTACATAAATTTTATTATGTGTCTGGAATAATAAACATATTTTTATATTCACTCACAGTCAATACAGTATCTAAATTATTTTTGAAAAAATATTCAGACGTATCAAGATACATTCGATCATCTCTCGGTATATTTTACCCTAATAAAAATATCCTTTAATGTCATATCATTTATAAAATCTCTGTAATAGATGCTCACACAGAATATATAATACTAAAATAATGAAGGGTTATGAAAACATATACATAAAAATAATTCCAGTTCTTTGATTGATATAAAACATATGCTGAAAATATTAATTTAAGTCCATTTTTCTAGTAAAAGTTATATATTTTTTCTTTAATTTAATTAAGTTTTTCAAGTTTCTTTATATTTATATAAAGAGAAATTGCTATCTGTGTATTGTTATAGTCCATTATTTATCGTAAAAATGAAAAAATAATTGTTGCAGTGTAAATTATTTCACTTCTTTATCTTATTTTCTCAGAATATCTAAATCAAATTCAGATCTTATCGGGAATAATAACTCGAATCATATCCCTATCAGATCAAAAAACTCGTATGTTTCTTTCCCACATAAATCAAATTTTGGTGTTTTCAGATTATAGATACCGCCAGTTTCTATGGAAAAAGTTATAATATCGCTTAGATATTTTGTAATCCGGAAAATTTCCTTATAGCGCTGGTTCTAAATCTGGCTGCACGCACTCCTAGAAGCACGAGATTTCTGCAAGACATCTTTTTTAGAATACATAAATATATATACTTTATTGAACTTTAAAAATGTTTTTATGCATTTTTCATTGAACTTTTTTAAAAAATATAATTATAATCTTAACAAAAATATAATGATATCAAAATTTAATGTATAATTATATACTGTACTTTTCTGTTGAAAATCCATAAGGTTAGGCGTATAAGGTAGCAGTTATTATAGAACACAGATACAGTGGTTATAATTTAAAATATACAGTATTTATAAGTTTGTACACGAATTGCGCTAGAAAAATGTTTCAAGTTTTACAGTTCGCTGAGAGGAAAAAAGTTGAAAACTGCTGAATGTATAAAATATGATTTTTTAGGCTGTTATATTTACTAAATTTCTGTTTGAGGAATATTTTTAATTGAATTTTTTCTATTAGATTCGCAATTTTTATCATTGCTATTCTTAATATTTTACGAAAACTTTATCGCATCAATTTGAGATTTTGAGGATCTGCATATGTCTATACGAACATACGAATGGAAAAAATTGCAAGGCTATGAAAGTAATTTGCCACGAATAAAAATAAAAAGGAATGAAATATTCTTAAGATTTTCGATTAAAACTGATTATGAGATATTCTAAAACAGTAATTGAAAAATAAAGTTACATAACTTTTAAACCTTCATTTTTAAAATGACCGATAAAAAGACCGATTTACGTGCTATAATTATTACAAAAAGAAGAGCTCAGAGTTTAGTTAATAATAATAAAAAAAATTAATCATTTTAACCAATTTTATACTATATACCTATTTTGATTTTTAAACATTTTTATTTAACGCTCTCTGTATCTTGTCCTCAAATCTTAAACTTGAATTTCGTCCAGTTCTAATTAAAAAAGAAGACTGAAATTTTGAGGACATAACTAAGTATGATGACAATGCATTTTAATGATGGTAGTGTCCCCATCTCACCCTGAAACCCGATAAACATAACCAGATGTATAATGTATATCTGTAAATGAATCGTAGTGACGTACAGTATATGATGGAGTGGGCCACTTCCATCGTTTCTCCTGCACCAATCTCTTAAAACATGACCAATAAAAGCCTATTTTTAAATGGTTTTTTTAAAATAGACAGACATGTTTGACAAAATATTCCATTTCAATCTTACTCAAACTTTATTGAATGGATTTAATACTTACTAGAGAATTCTCCTATATACAATCTCAAATATTTTTACAGTATATTGTTCAATTGGAATTCTAATATCTTATTATTTACAAATATTTAATGCCCTCAAATAACAATATAAGAAGTTAAAAGATTTTATAAAATTTTTCTGAAACGATAAAAATAATTTACATCGAAACCTATTCAATTCAAATTGTGTTTATTGTTCGGAAATGTGCAAATTATATATATTTTACAAGCTGGTGGTTCTTTACGTGTTTAAATAATTCTTTTTTGCGGAAGTTTATTTATACGGCAGTTTAATGGATGGCGTCAATAACGTTAAGTCACGGTAGTTACTATCAATTTATCTTGCAGGTGAAGCATTTCAAATCGACTAGGTTATTCGAGTCTAAAATTTTTAGTTCAAATAATATTATCGGTTGATTTATGTTTCCAGACAAATTTTGCCGTAGGAAATTCAAGAATATTATCAATTTGGCAATAACAAATGTCGTAATAGCGTATTATTCACGCTATTATGACATTTGTTATGGCCAAACATTATATAGGGGAGACCGGGGCAACTTCGGCATGCGGGGCAAGTTTGTCAAGCGCTTTTTTTTAAAAACAAATTAAAAGGAGACTTTGGTTATAGGTTAAGCAGTTGAGTTTTATTGGTGGCTTGTTGAGTGTAGTGTTTTTATTGTTCTCCAACAAGCGTAGTTGAATTATCAAGCAAATTTTCATTTTCGTTCAATTCCATATAATATTTTTTTTCCATTTATATTGAATTGGCAGGTTTTGTTATAATTCCATGATAACGAAAGTTACTTTTCCTGTTAGAAGGATGTAACTTCAACTTATTCACGTGGCCAGATCGTGGCTTGGCATTCTGTTCTCAGGGTTGTACTTAATGTTTCGAAATCATGACTAGCGGGGTAAGATCGGCAACATAAAGCCACATTAGAAGCAAAGGATAAAAATCAAACAGATGATAAATGAAAACATGTTTGCATTTGTTATTCATGTATATATGTCTTTGAACTTGCATTTCGTTGTAATAATATTAAATGGGTGTTGGATTTGTATTTCTTTGTTTTAATAGTGAATTCCAACTTATACATTGTTAATAACATAATTTTATATACGTGCCTATCTTGCCCCATTACTGTTGCCCCTATACCAGGGGCAACTTTAATAAAAATAATTAAAATAATTACAACTTTACAAAAAGAGAGAAGTTGCCGATCTTGCCCCTATACCCGGGGCAACTTCGTCAATTCCTCTCTTCTTGTAAAGTTGTTATTATTTTAATTATTTTTATTTCCAAACTGATTTTAACCATTTCTATAGTAAGGTAACATTCCAATAGACAATATGCAAAGCTTTTTTTTCAGTTTACAGCAGTATATATTACACAAAATTTAAGTAAAGCTTAACATGTCGATCTTGCCCCGGTCTCCCCTATAGGCTACAATTTCTTTTAAAAATGTATTTAATTATTAGAAATGAATGGGTAACTGTTATTAATAGTGTGAATTCTTTTATCATCTTGATAAATTTCCATATTTTATTTTTTTAATATTTAAATATAATTTTTTATAACGAAAACTAATTTTTAACAATTACTTAATATATAAAATCGAACAGTTATGGTATTGAATAGTTTAGGGTTATTTAAAGATTTTAAATGTATAAATAATAAAACATTATAATTACAATTAAATAATAGAAGAATATTTAATATAATATATAGAAATCCTACCTTCAATCTTTCGATGAAAAAGGAAAAGTGGAAGGAGGAAATAGGAGGTGAGAATAAATAATTTTTAATTTTCCTTCTTTTCCTAATTTTCATCGAAGAATGAATTAAAAGATTTTAAAAGTTTTCAGTTTCAGTTTCGTTCCAGTTCAATCATCGATTTATGTGCATGCAAATGATATTTTCGTGTGCGTAGATCGATAGAATCCAGGGACGAATGCACAGAGCAACGATAAGAGCGATCACCCTTCTGAGATTTTTTATTGCTAACACACTATTCACTATTTTTTAAAAGTATTTTTCTCTAATTTATTTTTGATTTTGTTTACATTTTATGTTGCAAGTTTGTGTAGTTTATTTTAAGTAATTATTAAAGCAATAAAACTTTTATGTATTGTTTATTTTAGTACACGAATTTAAAAATCGTCCTTCTGAGATTTTTCCATCGATCCGCTACCGAAAAAAATCATGAAATACACAAATTTATTATTTTTTGCTACCCACATATTCAGGTATACAGTTAATAACTATGATAAATAAAGTAACAATAGAAAAGAAAAAAAAAAAACAAAAAATTTATGTATTTGTTATCTGGTTTATTAGAATTGTATCGATTCAGAAATCGATACAATTGTAACGTGGCATACTCTATTAAATATAGGCTACTAAACTAGCCGACAATATTAAATTTTTTTCGATTATTCCAGGCTAATTTGTATAAACTCATAAAAGAAGTAAAAGTAAATTTATATTTTAAATTAATTTATATATTTTTGCCTAAAATAACAACAAAATAAAAATTCTACAAAACACACACACGCGATAAAATGCAGGCTTCATGAATACGATGTTCCTGAGCAAAAATAAATAAATCGTAAATAAAATCGTAAAAACAATATATATATAGGGGAGACCGGGGCAAGATCGGCATGTTAAGCTTTACTTAAATTTTGTGTAATAAATACTGCTGTAAACTGAAAAAAAAGCTTTGCATATTGTCTATTGGAATGTTACCTTACTATAGAACTGGTTAAAATCAGTTTGGAAATAAAAATAATTAAAATAATTACAACTTTACAAGAAGAGAGAAATTGACGAAGTTGCCCCGGGTATAGGGGCAAGATCGGCAACTTCTCTCTTTTTGTAAAGTTGTAATTATTTTAATTATTTTTATTAAAGTTGCCCCTGGTATAGGGGCAACAGTAATGGGGCAAGATAGGCACGTATATAAAATTATGTTATTAACAATGTATAAGTTGGAATTCACTATTAAAACAAAGAAATACAAATCCAACACCCATTTAATATTATTACAACGAAATGCAAGTTCAAAGACATATATACATGAATAACAAATGCAAACATGTTTTCATTTATCATCTGTTTGATTTTTATCCTTTGCTTCTAATGTGGCTTTATGTTGCCGATCTTACCCCGCTAGTCATGATTTCGAAACATTAAGTACAACCCTGAGAACAGAATGCCAAGCCACGATCTGGCCACGTGAATAAGTTGAAGTTACATCCTTCTAACAGGAAAAGTAACTTTCGTTATCATGGAATTATAACAAAACCTGCCAATTCAATATAAATGGAAAAAAAATATTATATGGAATTGAACGAAAATGAAAATTTGCTTGATAATTCAACTACGCTTGTTGGAGAACAATAAAAACACTACACTCAACAAGCCACCAATAAAACTCAACTGCCTAACCTATAACCAAAGTCTCCTTTTAATTTGTTTTTTAAAAAAAGCGCTTGACAAACTTGCCCCGCATGCCGAAGTTGCCCCGGTCTCCCCTATAGATAATGTATAGGTAATATAGGTAAGTTTACTGTGTATAAAGTAACAAAATACAGTTAACTGAGAAGGCATTGAACGTAAAATAAATGTATGTTATAGAATAGACAATATACTGTTTAATTTTATTTAATTTTTAAAAATTCATTCCAAATAGAAGAGTTACGTCCCAAAACCCCTCCCGTATGCACGGCTTGATGTTGAATATTTTCCCGTTAACATAATTCATTCCGAATATTTTTAGTGCATGTTTAGTTATCATAATTGGCATTAATCTATGCAAATATCTCCAAGAAACGTGACCTATTGCAAATCAAATCTCATTGTAAAATTAACTGTAATTTTTAAAGAAATTTTAGATATATTACGTGAGAAAAAATTGATTTCGTTAAATATTTAGTTTGAAAGTTGCCGGACATTTATATTTTTATATCAATATAGTTAGATCTGTGTGGGTTTGCGTGTGTGCAATATCAATCACTAACGTAGACTCATAGGTGATAATTAGCTGGATATTAAGATATTTCAAATTCAAGATGTAACATGTACAACAACTCTGATTGGTCTGATATAACATGGAATATCTACAACACGCAAGGATTGAAGCGAGTCTTGCATAACACTATTTTTAAGCTTTTGTGTGGGAAAAACCTTGTATTCATGTAAGATGTAATTTATTGACATTTCCCGCTTTAGTAAATCTTCCATTGCTGACTGGCTAGCTGTTAAAAATATAGGAAATTCCCACCCTTTATTTTGTTTGGAGATACAGTTAGGTTGTGTGCTATAGAACTTGTGCTTCTTAGAGACCATTAAAAACTACGAAACATGCAGTTTGTAGCTTTTAAGATTTTATTAAGATTAGTTTTGTTTTTAATTGGTCGATTATTTCCTTTTCTGAGTATTTAAACTTCGTAGTTGCAAACAAGATCCAATAAGAATAACATTAACGGAATTCATTTCTTGCGATCTGATTAATATCGCTTAATTTGCATCCATCATATTTTTACTTTTTTTTTTTTTTAATAATTCGAACAACATATATTCACATTATTAACACGTAAGATATAATTTATTGTCAATGTAAACTTGTTCTATTTGCATCCACCATTTTAAACTTATATAGCTGCTTTATAGTTCGTTGGAACCGCTAACACTGAAATATATTGTGAGTTTCAATGAACTTGATCTATATTTTGACAAAAGACCCTTTTGATGAAACTAGACTAGTTTTGAATGTAATCTATATTTATTATTCTGAAGTCGATGAAACGTAACCGATGTCTAAATTATTCGTGCCTCCATTGGGGCACAAATAATTAAGGATATAATCAAAGATAGACAACTTATTTTCAAATCATTCTTTTTATTTCCGAATATACTATTTCATTTAATATTTATTAATATGTTAACTTTTGTACTTTGCGTGAATTTCAATATTATATTTTAAAAAATCTAAAAATCTCTATTTGTTAAAAACTGTCTAAGCAATCTTCAACTTTTATTCATTGCACGTCTAGTTCAACAGATTTTCTTCAATAATAAGAGTAATAAATTTTCAAACAATCAATTAATCAATAAGTTTATTGATTCAGAATACAGCTCGTACAAAAGGGTTATTATTTCATTTCATTATAAGTTAACGAAATTATTTTAACATTTTAAAACGTAATTTTAAAAATTTATATACATTTTTAGTTCAGTTTATCGTGATGCATCGTTTGTAGCGTGTTAAAACTATATAAAAAACTGAACCTTATGTATAGACAAATGGTTTACAAAATACAAACAGATGTATTTTCGAATTGAAGTGTTTATTTTCAAAATGTCTTTTCACCATTTTTCAATGTCTTTGGAAATAAACCGTATTATTTTGTCTTAATTCTATTGAATACAGAAATATTTTATATTTTATTTCCTGAGACAGATAAGCGTTTATTTTCATAATATTTTTCATTTTCTTATGCAATATTACAGAATAATTAAATAAATTAGTTTGTTTAAAGGTCGATTTGAAAGTACAGATTGGGACAAATGATGTTTTGAAAGCATATTTTGTAGGACGAGATATTTTGACAAAAAAAAAATAATGCAAAAGATTAACAAAAGACGATACAGGCTGAAAAGTTTCACTAGCGGGTGATAGCCATCTTGTGGGTAAGAGTTGTTTTTAATTGCGAATTCATATTTGAAAGGAAATTTATACGATTTATACGTTTTGAAACAAAAATATTTGAATGCCTTGGCCTTGGACATTCAAATATTTTACTTGTAACTGTATACTTCTAATAAATTATAATTATATTAGATGTATAGTATTTACATATATTATATCCTTAAGTATGTATATTTAAAATATATTTTTTAATAAATTAATTATGATATTATATAATTCCACTTATATAAAGATATATATTATAATTAAACAATTGTACAAATATAGTTATCACTGTCATGATTGTAATTTCTTTACATTAGCGTCCAATTCAAATACAATAAGTATATTGTTTAAAAACATTAAATTAAACGTCAAGAAATATCGATAAACCAAGAATAGAGAAACTAATATGAATGAATTCTTTGTACAAAAGGTATGCACTCGCAATCTGTTGCAGCTATTATCATAAATAACTTTAGAAGACTTTAACAATGGCAAACTACGCAACAATAGTCTATAATTACAAGATAATAGAAACGAGTTTAAGATATTGTCGAGTTACACGCATTACTGCTAAATACATTAAAAGAATTTGGATAGATTAATCCATATCAGTTTGTTATATTATAAGCGCATTTAACGAATATATTAAAAGTTAACAAATTTAAATATAAACTATTGCCTACTGGATGACATAGGCCCTTACGACCTAGGCCTACCGCTCTGAGAAAACCAGAATCGAGTCTGGGGGGCCAAAAAACCTCAGGAATTTTTCGACAATAATCTTTTCTTTTATACTCTTTCCGCCCTGTGGGCACTAAGAAAACCTTTTAATCGAGATCATCGTGGGTTCGGCCTGGCCCACATTGGGCAGCTGGGTGACGAGGGACGGGCCCGACGTATCCTACGGTCCACTTCCCGAAAATTTATGGATTTTTCGGCCATCCTGCCGAATCACAGATATGTCCACCCTCGTTCTTCATCCCATTGTGGAAGAATAAATCCACGATGGATCTGAAGAAAATGCTATCTTGATGCCCACAGAGAGAAAAAGGTTTTATATAATATATATATATATATATGAATTGCTTAGTTTCAAAACGATTATTTATGATATTTTATTTTCATTGAATTTAATTATATAAATTTTCTTCTACTGAAATCTATTTCAAAACGTTTAATAATAAATAAAGAAAAAAATTAAATATATTATTAAAGAAATTTAAATGCGCTTTTCTATGACATGAATGAAATTCAGTTTTGATTAATAGTGTTAGAATTTTATTGCGGTTTTCTCTCTAATGATTATTCACTCCATAAAAACACAGATGCCAGTGCTTCTACGTATTCTGTATAAATCATTAAAGTTAAATAATAACTGCGTGGGAATAGTTCCAGTTAATAATGCAATGAAACACTTGTGTAATCAGAAAGTTTATGACGCGGTCTATTCTATGAAAAATTAAGAAACAATTCTGAAGAACCCCAGAATCCAGCAGATAGGCAGAACTGTTTGTTTCCAAAGAGATTTCGTACCTGCAAGACGTATAAACCTAAATGTATATAACTGTAAAAAGGTTCTATTTTTGTTCTTGATTAAACTGCTTGAATTATAAATCTGCCAATACAAATCTGTTGTGTATTCCAACCTCATTCATATCCCACTGATAATAACTTATATAATTTAATAAATATTCAACAAATGGAAATAAGTTATGAAATTTAGAGATTCCCCTACGTATATATTAAATAATGCTTAATATAATAAATAATCCAAATTTAGATAAAGATTAATATGACAATGGATAAAAATATTCTATAATTGCATACTACTAATTCAAATTTAGAATGAATAAATTAAAATGTTAATTTGTGTTTGATATTTAAATCTATTAATTTATTAGATTTAAAAACGTAAAATATATTTTATAGTATTAAAGGAACGTAAAGATGCGAATTAATAAGACAATTAGAAGCATCTTGTCATTAATTCCTATACTACAAATTAACTATCAGGAAATATAATTTTAATGGTTAATTTAATAACCCATAAAAATTACAAGTATATTATTACGATTAAAAGAAGGAAATATCTCAAAATAAAAATAAGTATTTAAAAAAAAACATTTCCTAAAAGAAATAAAATTTATAGTAATTCTGATAAAAGATTTTATTTGTGTCTGTTTGTTATTATTTATAATAAACGAAGAGTAGCTTCATTGACAGTAAACACCATACCTTAATTTTATTTTTAAACTTTATTGTTTCCGAGACAGGAAATTTTTCTGTTATAAAACGTAATAATAGATGATGTAATTTGTTTTTGATCTTAGTTGAAAGTTAAACTGAAAATGTTCGTTATAAATACAATTTTATTGCCGTTATGTTTACTATAAAAATATATATATAATTCTACTCGCGGGTAAGGTTATAAATTCAAATACAATGCGAATGAAAACTTGTAGATGACGAACGAATGCCCATGCTTTTTTTGTCTATTTACTAGAATTATTTATCGCAAGCTTACACGTATTTTATATTAATTTTTACAAACTGCTGATAAATACTATTTAAATTTTTCTACTTAAAAATATATATTCGATTTTAATTTTAACATAGCTAAATAAAAAAGAAAATAAAATTTTTGAATTAAATTTTTGAATTGAATTATCATTAATTACCTTAATGAAAAATATTTTTTAAATAAAATAAATTTTAAAATATCTTGAATTAAACTTTTATTTATAATTTTAAATTTTATCACAATTTTATCTTATTTAATTAAAAGTGTAATGAAATGTAAATTTTCTTTTTTGTTGTAAATATATAACAATGAGCGTGCGGGAGATATTAGAGGAAGGAATGAAGCGAGTGTAATATTAGACAGGGATTTGTAGATAATGTATCAGTAAATAGGGTTAATGACAGAATAATTCATGTAAAGGTACAATGGAGGTTAATTTAGATGTGAGCAGCAATAAAAACTTTTGGGATCAATTTAACAAGGTCATCAATAGCGTAGAGAGAATAGGATTCGGCATTCCAATAAAGGAGTAGATTTGGAGATAGGAAGAGAAGAAGAAATGGTATTAGACAGCTTTAGTAAACTTAGCAATTGGAGATACTTAATTTCAAAAAGAGGGAACTTTTATATGTATAAAATTAGTGTATATAAAGCACTGACAAATTTATTTTCGATAAGAGAAAATGGCATTTGTAGGAACTGTAAACATATTCGAAGTGATAATAGTTGGAGGTCGACATAGACTAGTTGTCTTAGATTTAAAAGTGTTGATAGATTCAGTAAAAACGTATACAAAAAGGGATAAAATAAATAGGTGATGCAGATTGAAAAAGAAATTTGAAGTGGTTAGAGACAGGATAAACTGAAACTTAGTTGAAAAACAAAGGTAATATGGTTGCTTTAGAGGTTAAAAAATATGCAAAAACTATTTCGGGTGTCACAAAAATAGGAAAAAATCGAGTAGAAAAGGAAACATGATGGCGGAATTAAAAAAAAAACAGGTTTTTTGAAAGTTTGAACTGAATAGAAACAAAAGCAATAAATTTGAATATAAAATAACAAAAAAAAAGATACAAGGAAGAAAGTACTTATTACAAGATATATATACTATATGTGAGAGGTTAGATGGTAAGGAAGAAGTAAAGAATATAAAAAAAACTCCGTTTACTGAAAGATAAAGTGGGTAAAATGTTAGTGAAAGGAGAGTTGATGTAAACAGTAATAAATAAAATACTATAGTAAGCTTTTAAATATAGTCTAAGTTTTAGACAGTAACTTAAATATAGAAGCTAGAAAGACTATTATTAAAAATATAAATATATAAATCTTGATGAGAAGTAGAAAAGATTTAAGACCAGATCGAATCTCTGTTTACATGAGATAAAATTTAGGTAAACTAGGAATAAGGTAATTAGTTAGATTATTTAATAGGTTAACGATAAGGTACCCAATGCCAGAGAAATAGAGGAAGAACTGAATAGTATTATTATATAAGGAAATGATGTGTAGTGAATGTAATACTTATAGAGGAATAAAATTAATGAATCATGCAATGAAGTCGTGGAAAAGTATCGCAGAAAATAATATTAGGAGTAGGACTTGTATTAGCAGGAATCAGTTTGGATTTATACCTGAAAGATCAACGATGAAACTAACTTTTGCAATAGGCAGAGGCTAGAAAAATATAGAGATGCTAAGAGGAACTTAAACGCGGAATTTATAGATTTAAAAAAGTTTATGATAGGATTCTTAGGAGTGTTGTAGTAGGTTCTAGAAAGAAGGGAATAGGAAAGAAATATGTAAGAGTAGTACAGGATATGTACAATACAAGAGATCAGAAATTCAAGTTAAGACAGGACATGAAGATAAAGGAAGCTTTAGGATAGAAGTAGATTTGTGTCTATCAGGGTTTAGTATTAAGTCCATATCTTTTTATCTTAGTGTTAGATTGTCTACTAAGAGATCAAAGAAGAACCATGGTGTATGTTGTTTGCAGATGATACAGTTCTAGTTAGTGAAGATAAGGGAGAATTTATAGAAGATACAGAAAAAGTTAGAGATAGAAAGTTAGAAAGTGAAGAATTAAAGATTAATGAAGAGAAAACTGAGTTCATATACTTTTACTTTAGTGGTAAGGAGAAAGAATGCAGATTAATATTGGAAATAGGGAAATAAAAAGGGTGGAGAATTTAAGTACTTGAGATCAATGCTAATTAGAGATAGACACTGATTTAGCAAAACAGAATAAGCATCGAGTGGCAAAAGTGGAGTGCTTTGTGATAAAAGAGTACATATTGGCCTAAAAGGAAAGTTTTATACGACCGTTTGTACGGCAACAAGACATTTTACGTAAAAACAATAACACAACTGAAATGTGGACGTTCATGTTTATGTGTAGATTACTTCAGCTGATTAGATTAAGAATGAGCACCGTATTTCATATTTAGCATAATAGTTTAGGAGTAAGGGACATTGTAGAGAAGATAATGGAAAATAGACTTAAGTGGCTTGGGCATGTGAATTTAAAAGAAGAGGAACTAAGGGAAGCAAAGATAGGCCAACCAAAAGTTGAGAATTAGCTGTTACGAAAGATTTAAAAGAGTTACAATTAAACGAGAAGATAGTGCAAAATAGGATATTTTGGGGGCTAACACTTCAAAATCCAACTACATTGTGAGCCTGTAACTCTAGTCACAAAGAAGTCGACCAAGATCTGAATCTGGAAGTGAGAGCATTAATTATGGCTTAAAATTTAGCTACTGTTACACGAAACAAACTCACTTTACTCAGGTCATGTTATGCAATCTGAATGCAAACAGTCTTCTGTTTATAACTATACAAATTTCCGGCTTCTAATCAGGCCGTCGAGAGGGGAAGCTGACGATTTTTTCCTCGGATCTGGAGGAAACTTAGGGACCCGTAATGTTCCTACTCCTATAAAATTAACTTTATTTTTGCAAACGGAACATTGTACAAATAAATAATACAACGATAAAACAAACAAAAATTTTTAGACTGTTTTTACTAATTAAAAAAACATTATATACGTATTTTATTGTTCTAAAACACTAAATAAATGTCAGAAAGGTCCCGTTCTACCCCAGGCTCTATTAAGGCTCTCGACAGTCCTCATTTCAGATACTCGAGCTTAAACTTCAATAAATCGGAAGCAGATAATCTTTGTAAAATTCGGAAATTATTTTCACAGGAAATTTCATAATTCGATAGGAATTTATGATTTTTAAAATTAGAATGGCCTCGTGGCTCCATCTATGAAGGAAATCAGAAATTATGAAAACATGTTTAGAAATTCTAACCACGCTCTACACCGGTTTCTTCCGCCTTTGCAAACCATTAATAAATGTGCATATTTAAAAGTTATTTAATATACACATAAGAAAATAACTAAATATCAGATACATAAAGAAGAGAGCAGGTGTTAAGAATGAAGACGACGTAATCCAGGAAATTATGCTAAATAAATCGTGAGGCACGAAGTTAGCTGGAACAATAGTTTAACGTAATTTTAATACAGATTACCTAAATAAAAACGTAAACAAAATTTCTGTAATAAACTTTTTTAAAATACTTGAATTAAAAAAATAAAATAATATATTACATTTATTAAATATTAAATTTAAAAATGTAAATAAACTGTTTTTAAATCGAATGATGATACATTAGTATTAGCATTAATATTAGTCAGCTTTTGTTATTTTGATTTCCTTTAGGAGCTTTCCTATTTTAGAGAAAATGCCACATGAAAGTATTTTGAGTACAAAATTTCTGTTAAAATGAAATAATTTTATTGTTAGTATTTAAAAATAATTTTGAAATGCCGAGTCTCTCACTTGAGTTTCGCCAGATTCCTGTAAAGAGTATCAATTTCTTTCTTTTTATTATATAACTGTCTACGTTGGACTTAGTATATTAATAGGACATATTATATACTCAGTCTATTGATAATATACTAAGTGCAACTAGACAATAGTATAATAAAAAATTTAATACAGTAAGGACTTAGAGGCAAAAGAATCAATTTATTTCTTTTGAGATGATTGAAGATATTGATCGTGCAGTGGTAGTATCAATCGAAAAAATTGTAGGGCTGTCAAATAAATCTGTTTATTTGCATGGGAGAAGCGCATTGAAATCGCGGCGTTTTTAAATGTTTACTTTAGCTATTATTAAAAGAAACGTATACAACTTTAAAGAAAAATCTGTAAATTAGAAAAAAATCTATAAAGTACTATACATAGTATTGACATTTATATCAGTATTCGTCCACTAGAGTGGGTGGATAAAATCGCTGAACAGTAGTCTCAGGTTTGTATCTAACAACAGGCTGGCATGTTTTCCGGGTTTTCTTCACTTGTCTTCTTACACCTAAATAGGGTGAGTTCCCGTAGAAAGTCCTTCCGAGAGACACCTCCCATTGGCAGATCGTCCACGTATTTCGTTGTCATATCCTATCAAAACCAAATGAAATCAGTATCTAAATTATTATATTTTGTCATGTGAAAAACAAAAATTTAAAAAAATATCTTTTATTATTCTTAATGCCTTCATTTGATCTTCACATGTTTGGTATGTTGTATTTAGTATGCGTATGTCTGAGAACGATAATGAATAGTTTCTATTGAGGGCTATATCAATATTTGAGATAACTTTCACGGGATACAAATCATTAGCAAAGCAAATTGTTATGTTTAATAAACATGAAATTCAGTTAGAACATAAGCAGTAGTTAATAAAGATTATCAAACCACGAAGCATAGAGGAGATCGGGGCAACTTCGGCATGCGGGGCAAGTTTGTCAAGCGCTTTTTTTTTTAAACAAATTAAAAGGAGACTTTGGTTATAGGTTAGGCAGTTGAGTTTTATTGGTGGCNACTACGCTTGTTGGAGAACAATAAAAACACTACACTCAACAAGCCACCAATAAAACTCAACTGCCTAACCTATAACCAAAGTCTCCTTTTAATTTGTTTTTTAAAAAAAGCGCTTGACAAACTTGCCCCGCATGCCGAAGTTGCCCCGGTCTCCCCTATAGATAATGTATAGGTAATATAGGTAAGTTTACTGTGTATAAAGTAACAAAATACAGTTAACTGAGAAGGCATTGAACGTAAAATAAATGTATGTTATAGAATAGACAATATACTGTTTAATTTTATTTAATTTTTAAAAATTCATTCCAAATAGAAGAGTTACGTCCCAAAATCCCTCCCGTATGCACGGCTTGATGTTGAATATTTTCCCGTTAACATAATTCATTCCGAATATTTTTAGTGCATGTTTAGTTATCATAATTGGCATTAATCTATGCAAATATCTCCAAGAAACGTGACCTATTGCAAATCAAATCTCATTGTAAAATTAACTGTAATTTTTAAAGAAATTTTAGATATATTACGTGAGAAAAAATTGATTTCGTTAAATATTTAGTTTGAAAGTTGCAGGACATTTATATTTTTATATCAATATATTTAGATCTGTGTGTGTTTGCGTGTGTGTAATATCAATCACTAACGTAGACTCATAGGTGATAATTAGCTGGATATTAAGATATTTCAAATTCAAGATGTAACATGTACAACAACTCTGATTGGTCTGATATAACATGGAATATCTACAACACGCAAGGATTGAAGCGAGTCTTGCATAACACTATTTTTAAGCTTTTGTGTGGGAAAAACCTTGTATTCATGTAAGATGTAATTTATTGACATTTCCCGCTTTAGTAAATCTTCCATTGCTGACTGGCTAGCTGTTAAAAATATAGGAAATTCCCACCCTTTATTTTGTTTGGAGATACAGTTAGGTTGTGTGCTATAGAACTTGTGCTTCTTAGAGACCATTAAAAACTACGAAACATGCAGTTTGTAGCTTTTAAGATTTTATTAAGATTAGTTTTGTTTTTAATTGGTCGATTATTTCCTTTTCTGAGTATTTAAACTTCGTAGTTGCAAACAAGATCCAATAAGAATAACATTAACGGAATTCATTTCTTGCGATCTGATTAATATCGCTTAATTTGCATCCATCATATTTTTACTTTTTTTTTTTTTTAATAATTCGAACAACATATATTCACATTATTAACACGTAAGATATAATTTATTGTCAATGTAAACTTGTTCTATTTGCATCCACCATTTTAAACTTATATAGCTGCTTTATAGTTCGTTGGAACCGCTAACACTGAAATATATTGTGAGTTTCAATGAACTTGATCTATATTTTGACAAAAGACCCTTTTGATGAAACTAGACTAGTTTTGAATGTAATCTATATTTATTATTCTGAAGTCGATGAAACGTAACCGATGTCTAAATTATTCGTGCCTCCATTGGGGCACAAATAATTAAGGATATAATCAAAGATAGACAACTTATTTTCAAATCATTCTTTTTATTTCCGAATATACTATTTCATTTAATATTTATTAATATGTTAACTTTTGTACTTTGCGTGAATTTCAATATTATATTTTAAAAAATCTAAAAATCTCTATTTGTTAAAAACTGTCTAAGCAATCTTCAACTTTTATTCATTGCACGTCTAGTTCAACAGATTTTCTTCAATAATAAGAGTAATAAATTTTCAAACAATCAATTAATCAATAAGTTTATTGATTCAGAATACAGCTCGTACAAAAGGGTTATTATTTCATTTCATTATAAGTTAACGAAATTATTTTAACATTTTAAAACGTAATTTTAAAAATTTATATACATTTTTAGTTCAGTTTATCGTGATGCATCGTTTGTAGCGTGTTAAAACTATATAAAAAACTGAACCTTATGTATAGACAAATGGTTTACAAAATACAAACAGATGTATTTTCGAATTGAAGTGTTTATTTTCAAAATGTCTTTTCACCATTTTTCAATGTCTTTGGAAATAAACCGTATTATTTTGTCTTAATTCTATTGAATACAGAAATATTTTATATTTTATTTCCTGAGACAGATAAGCGTTTATTTTCATAATATTTTTCATTTTCTTATGCAATATTACAGAATAATTAAATAAATTAGTTTGTTTAAAGGTCGATTTGAAAGTACAGATTGGGACAAATGATGTTTTGAAAGCATATTTTGTAGGACGAGATATTTTGACAAAAAAAAAATAATGCAAAAGATTAACAAAAGACGATACAGGCTGAAAAGTTTCACTAGCGGGTGATAGCCATCTTGTGGGTAAGAGTTGTTTTTAATTGCGAATTCATATTTGAAAGGAAATTTATACGATTTATACGTTTTGAAACAAAAATATTTGAATGCCTTGGCCTTGGACATTCAAATATTTTACTTGTAACTGTATACTTCTAATAAATTATAATTATATTAGATGTATAGTATTTACATATATTATATCCTTAAGTATGTATATTTAAAATATATTTTTTAATAAATTAATTATGATATTATATAATTCCACTTATATAAAGATATATATTATAATTAAACAATTGTACAAATATAGTTATCACTGTCATGATTGTAATTTCTTTACATTAGCGTCCAATTCAAATACAATAAGTATATTGTTTAAAAACATTAAATTAAACGTCAAGAAATATCGATAAACCAAGAATAGAGAAACTAATATGAATGAATTCTTTGTACAAAAGGTATGCACTCGCAATCTGTTGCAGCTATTATCATAAATAACTTTAGAAGACTTTAACAATGGCAAACTACGCAACAATAGTCTATAATTACAAGATAATAGAAACGAGTTTAAGATATTGTCGAGTTACACGCATTACTGCTAAATACATTAAAAGAATTTGGATAGATTAATCCATATCAGTTTGTTATATTATAAGCGCATTTAACGAATATATTAAAAGTTAACAAATTTAAATATAAACTATTGCCTACTGGATGACATAGGCCCTTACGACCTAGGCCTACCGCTCTGAGAAAACCAGAATCGAGTCTGGGGGGCCAAAAAACCTCAGGAATTTTTCGACAATAATCTTTTCTTTTATACTCTTTCCGCCCTGTGGGCACTAAGAAAACCTTTTAATCGAGATCATCGTGGGTTCGGCCTGGCCCACATTGGGCAGCTGGGTGACGAGGGACGGGCCCGACGTATCCTACGGTCCACTTCCCGAAAATTTATGGATTTTTCGGCCATCCTGCCGAATCACAGATATGTCCACCCTCGTTCTTCATCCCATTGTGGAAGAATAAATCCACGATGGATCTGAAGAAAATGCTATCTTGATGCCCACAGAGAGAAAAAGGTTTTATATAATATATATATATATATATGAATTGCTTAGTTTCAAAACGATTATTTATGATATTTTATTTTCATTGAATTTAATTATATAAATTTTCTTCTACTGAAATCTATTTCAAAACGTTTAATAATAAATAAAGAAAAAAATTAAATATATTATTAAAGAAATTTAAATGCGCTTTTCTATGACATGAATGAAATTCAGTTTTGATTAATAGTGTTAGAATTTTATTGCGGTTTTCTCTCTAATGATTATTCACTCCATAAAAACACAGATGCCAGTGCTTCTACGTATTCTGTATAAATCATTAAAGTTAAATAATAACTGCGTGGGAATAGTTCCAGTTAATAATGCAATGAAACACTTGTGTAATCAGAAAGTTTATGACGCGGTCTATTCTATGAAAAATTAAGAAACAATTCTGAAGAACCCCAGAATCCAGCAGATAGGCAGAACTGTTTGTTTCCAAAGAGATTTCGTACCTGCAAGACGTATAAACCTAAATGTATATAACTGTAAAAAGGTTCTATTTTTGTTCTTGATTAAACTGCTTGAATTATAAATCTGCCAATACAAATCTGTTGTGTATTCCAACCTCATTCATATCCCACTGATAATAACTTATATAATTTAATAAATATTCAACAAATGGAAATAAGTTATGAAATTTAGAGATTC
>NW_019385960.1:79562-135335 GCF_000671375.1 Centruroides sculpturatus | reverse complement strand
GGATGTGTGTGTGTTGGCGTCTATTTCTTTTAATATCTTAGGATGGGGTAAAGATTAAGTAAAAATATTTAGTATTGTGACTACTATATGGGGGGCATTGATGCTGTTAAATTTTGAAGGTAAAAGATCGAGAGGGTGGGGAGATAGAGAGGGTCATGTAGAGACTTCATAAAGATTTTATTCGTTATTAACGTTTACACTTTTTCTTTAAAACTCATCACCCTACCTTTAAAATTAAGCTTTATGGTATTTTATGGTAATAAAAAATACTGTATATAAAATTTTTATAACAAAATGTGATAACAGATGGCGCCACACTCAATTTTATTTGTTTTTGCTTAATAATATAAAAATTTTAAAATAAAAACTCATAACGGCAGAGAAAGTTGCTAGATTTTTTACATTTAGGGGTTCAGGGGTTCTCAAAACGTCGAAAATTGCAAAAAAAGACAGAGGGTCAAATTTGACACGATTCCAATACTTTCTTATCTATATATATAAAAATGAATGTATGTCTGTGTGTCTGTCTGTCCTTCATGCATTACTACACCGTTTATCCGATTGCCGTGAAACTTTGAGAAGTTGTTTAATATACTCCGGCGAAGGTTCGTGGCATAGTACGATTGCCATGAAACTTTTGGAAAGTTTTTTAATACACTCCCATGAAGTACATTTATCCTACGATAGATGGCGTGCGTTTACACGAGCATTCGAGCACTGTGTGTTAGATCGATTTCAAATTGTGAAGACCATTTACCCCTCCAAAAAATATCTCTATATATGCATTTGTGAACTGTTATTTACGATATTTGTAATAATTTTTGTTTAATCACTTTATTTCAACTATTTTTTTCTAATTATGTATTCGCTCGAACTTCGTTAAAACCTTAACTGTACCCCGAACAACAACCGAAGTTGTAGGAAGAAATTCGCGTATTTTACCGATCTAGGTATCCCCCCTTTTCCAAATTTTAATATCGACTCAAAATAATTTAAAAAGACAAATTACAATAAAACGGTTTATTATCCAACTATCAGAAATTTCACAACATGCCAAGGAAGAGAGGAAGGAGCAATTAAATAATTAAAATTATAAAGGATTAATATATATATATATATATTAATGGGGAATATCTCACTTCTGACAATCGCTGCAAGTGTATGGGCTAAATTTGGAGAATCCGTGCTTCTCGCATGGACAACTGTATGTGGCCGGTTCACGCGTCGGAAAACCTTCTGATTTATTCGTGTACGCACCAGACGGAAAAACAAAAAATATCGTGTGTCCACAAGCACTCCAATAAGTAAATAGAATTGAAACGACACTTTGAAATGCTTTCCCAATGAAAATTAATGATAATAATATAATAATAAGTTTTTCAATAGAAATGATAAAATGTAAATTTAATTTTATCATAATGAGTTTTCTTGAATTTCGTTTCTTCTGAAATCGCAGCAATGCGCGACGGGTAAGCTAGTGTTATATAAACAACAAGCCGAGAAAGTAAGAGGAAAGATTTATGCAACAATTTCATAGGAATAAAATCTTTAACAGAAATCAGAAACAAAAATTGCCATTTCACATTGCGTCTAGTTTCAGTTTTCTGTATTCTGTACCCATATGCAGAAGTCAAGGTTGACTCTAGTGGACCGAAAGGTCCACTAGAGTCAACCTTGACTTCTGTAGAGTGACACTGTAGAGTGAACCTTGACTTCTGACAACCAGCAATTACTGTATTTATTGTGACATCACAATGCCGAGCTGCAGTTTTTCGTCACGATGCTCTCAATTTTAGTAATGAATTCCCCCTGTACATCATACTCTTCCTATTAATAAGAGAGTTAGGCCAGTCATCTATCTAACTCCATTTAGAAGGAAATATTTGAATTGGAATAACGTGACTTCTTGTACAAACCAGAAGTTCTTATATAGTTAATCGGAGCCTCCTCCTTTAAGTTTTCCATATCTGGTCTCGATTTTCGTCTTTCTAACTCCGTTCTCGAGATTAACAAAGGATAGAAAAACAGACGGAATCAAATCAGAATTTATAGGTCTTCAATTTTTGAAAATTGTAGCGCGATATGGATGGTATGTATGTATGTATGTAAGTAAAACAGCGCTTTTGGACACATTAAGTAGAATTTTCCATTAATATATAAAATAATAAAAATATTTTATTTTAAATATTTTCACCAATTGAGTGAATGTTGAGGTCAGAGACTATCATCAGTGTTCATAATATAGTTTATGAGTAAATGCCCTTGTAAGACTTCCAGAACGTACAATAAAATATGAAAATTATCGTTCTAGTTTTTATATACAGTAGGTGATATTTTAATGAGTTTAAAATGATGTGACAAAATGATAAATTATGTTGCTTGATATTATAGTACAGACTAGCTTTTTCTGTTAAATTTTTTCCACTGATTTTCTTTTATTTATAACAGTAAAGCCTGATTTTATAAAATATATACTGTACTATCCGGCATCATCCGACTAGTGATTTACTCTTTTTATTTATTCTTCTGGCAGATCGACGCGATACAAAAATAAAAGAACAAAAAAAGAAGCAGACAGCAGATTTAACGTTGAGATCGCTCCTCTAGTCGGATTTTTTAGATTATATAGGTTATATTCATTGTTGTAAGGAATAAATAGACATATATTTATACATTTGGAATAAATTTCTTTCCGAAAATCTTCCAGCTGCCACCTTACACGTGCACAGGAAATTAAAAAAATAAACTTTAGTTACCACTGCCTCCCTTCTCCACTCGCTGTGACATATAAAAACCACTAACATTACCTCTAGACCAGTGTTTTTCAACCTTTTTTTTTATCTCACAGCACATTTAAACATATAAGTTTTTGCAAAAAAAATCACGTGATTTAAAGTTGTGTTTATAAGCATTCTATTGCCGTATTACTTTATTGCCTTATTTATAGGGTTTTTCGCTAAATTGTCCGGCTATTGACGTAATTACATACTATTTTGTTTTCTATTCTTTGGTTACCTTAAAGTAAAAACGTTAATCGGCGCTGAAAAGGAATCAGATTGTGTCCTGATAATATTCAAATCACATTTAAAGGATTGTTATCCACAGCCAGTTTTTCTGGTAATTGTTTCTTGATTTCCTATAATAATTAATACTGTAAAAATGACTTTTAAGTAAAATCTTGTAAAAACATTGCCACGCACAAAAGAAATATGGCGGCACTGTTAACCTACCGCTTTGGGGGATCCAGGATCGAATCTAAACGAGTTTAAAATCTGGAAGTCGTCCATTTGAATACTTTGGCCCTCGTCCTTACCATCCATAATAGGCTTGCCATAAAAGGCCCTCTTAGTACCCAGTGGGCGTAGAGACATGCTCAAGACGGATTGTCCAATAAACCAGTTTTGCCAACGTAAATAATTTTTAAAACGACATTTTGAAATTGGAACGAATAAATTTTAATATTTCTTTTCTGTGTGTGTCAATGGGAAGGGCTTAAACCCCTATAGTCCCCGGTGGATTTGCCCATAAAAATAAAATACTTTGAATTCTTCTATTGTAGAGTTTTCAATAATTTAAATGCATTTGAAAGTACATTCTAGAACATATTTTTTATATTTAAAAGGAGAGAATTAAAAATTTGCATATTTTAATTTATTTTGTTTGCAGCATTCCATTATAAACACACAATATACTTTCGTAACATGGAAGTTAAATTATTGCGAAAGTTTATCTTAAACAAAAAAATTGTTAAATTGAAGGTCTTCCAGAAAATAAAACCTAATTTGATTTCTGGATTTCAAGGAAAATAGTGAAATGACGAGATGTTATGTAAAGATTAGAAGTTCGTTCTTTGGAATGTTCCTTACCTGCCTAGTTTAATCTCCTGTAAAACTAAACGTGATTTTTTTTTAATTTCATAGAAATAAGAAAGTTCTTATTTACTGTATAATTGTTTTTAGGCAGACCTCTCAACGAACAGTTTAACTTAACAACGAGATAAAATAATATGAGTCAGTTGCTCTGTAAAACAGTCAACAACCCTATAACACTGTTGATAATTCCGTTTTATATGAATTCCATGCTGTACGAGTCACTTAGATTTTAAAAATACGTGAGCCGTTCACAGCCCGGCTCATGTATTTGTAAAATCTAATTGACTCGTACAGCATGGAATTCATATAAAACGGAATTATCAACAGTGTTATAGGGGGGTCGACTGTATATAAGCAGACCAATGATATAACCACTTTCTAATGAAACGGAATATATCATTGGTTTGCTTATTCAGCTGTATTAAAGCCATTTTACAATAGAGTGCTACGTACAGTAAATACAGCGCCAATTCATGAAATGAGTTGGAAAAGTGGAAGCCATAATTGTTACAGAAAAAAAAATCAAGGTAACATTTCAATATTGAATAAGCAATATCAATTTTGCATTTGTATTCTTTAACAAAAACAATAAGAAAGTTTAGAGAATTACAGTTTATAACTTAAATTATTAAACTATTTATCATATACATATAGGCCTACATAGTTTTATAGTTTGAACTCTTTCCTCCCTGTATATAAAAATACAGTAGAATCCCACCTCCTATAAAACGGCAGATAATTTCGTGTTATATGAATTCCATGTTGTACGAGTCACTTAGATTTTACAAATACGTATGCCGGGCTGTGAACGGCTCACATATTTGTAAAATCTAAGTGACTCGTACAACATGGAATTCATATAACACGGAATTATCTACCGTGTCATAGATTATATTTCATAAAATTTAAGTGCATAGTTTTTTTTCCAATAATAATTTTGGTAGAATAGGTTGACAGAATCTTATAGGCAGCCACGAGGGTCGTGATTTTTTTAGAAAATAATGACATGGTCCTGAATGGCCGTTCTTTCGATTATTTTAATTGTTCTTTCTTTCCCCCAAAAAGATTTAAAACAATACCCTTTGTGGGTTCGTCCAGCCCATAATAAGAGCAGCCGAACAGGAGTAACGTCACCTGATGGCCCACCAGTGACCGAGCGGTTTTAGTACCCTGAACACTGGGAAGTTCGGTCGTGTGTTCGTGCCGCGATCGGACAGGCTGGCTGATTGGAGTTTTCCGGGCTTTCTCCTTGCCAATAACGACTAAATAGGAGGCCAGTTCCTCATAAAAGTCCTCCCGGAAGGCATTTTTTCCCCGCGCGCGCGTTTAGGCCCTTCGGATACGGCTGGCTCGTCGGTCGTATAGCGATCAATAACGTCATTCGGAGAAAGAGCCTAAATTGAGCTATACTCTCCATATAAACTGAGAAGAAGAAGAAGAAAGAGAAAGAACGTCACCTGATATCTGGCCCTTGAAAATTGCTGAGATTCCTCACTTGGAATAGAATTGACACTCCCAGAACACTTGGCCCATCTGGTTGACTTAGTCTTGCTTATGAATGTATAGTACTTGATTTTTCCAACTTATTCGTGAAATAAAAAGCAAAAAGCTCTATATTAAAGAACAAATGTTTAAAGAAAACTGTTTTAAACATTTGTTCGACAATTATTTATGTTTTCAGTTCATTTAGAATAGCTGAGTCATTTTTTAAAATAAGAATTATTATTATGTCTGAAAACTGATCTATTTGTTTTATATTTAATTATTATTCTCTATATTTATTAGTATGGAAAACCCAGATTAGAAATTAAATTCCTCAGGTTTAGAACATAAATATTAAGAAAACAATCGAATAATACAGGAAAAGTTTTGTTTTTTTTTTTTTTAAATAAGATTACCATTGTAATAAATCGAATATACTAAATTTTATTATAATAAATTATTAACTAAGTAAGGTACCAAGACTATTTTAATCATATCTATCAGATTCGTCTAGGCCCAGATGGGAATAGTTTAATAGTAAGAGACGGGACCTGACGTATCCGAAATAGACCTGGATACACGAGGCTATGTTTCATAAAAGTTTCTGAAGTTCCGGGACCGCAACTGAATCTGATGTCCTAGAGCGAGAAGACTAACGCCTTTACTGTCGAAGGTTAACTACTAGGGCGAGTGATTAAAAT
This sequence comes from Centruroides sculpturatus, assembly GCF_000671375.1. NCBI lineage: Eukaryota > Metazoa > Arthropoda > Arachnida > Scorpiones > Buthidae > Centruroides > Centruroides sculpturatus. Next base: position 129,280 of record NW_019385960.1, on the reverse strand, counting down.
CATTGAACACAGATCGCGGGTTTGTGTCCACGTGGAGTTTTTCGAGATTTCTTTACGTATCTAAAGACCAGTTTAGCATAGAAAGTCCTTAATTTAAAGACGTCGATTGTACTATCTATTATTATATTTTTAAATATAATATAAATAAATATGCTTACCTATCTCATAAGACTTCTAGTAATCTGTCACCTTTGTAGATAAATCAATCGACTCCTTGACTCCTTGGGAGATCGCTAGTGACTACGTTGTGAAATTTAGAGATAAGAGAACATGCTGAATGTTTTTCCTATACAACTTGTTAAGATCTGACAGCTACAACTAAATTGATATAGGCTATCTTTACAGTGAAAAGACTTGAGTGCTGACACAAGACACTTAATCAAAATTGAGTTGAAAGCTAATGAATAAAATAATAATTCAAAAGAATTGAATAAGTTGGCCAAGTTTAAAAGTCGCATTGTCAAATTTTTATAGTCTATAAAGTGATTCAAAGTTTCGCTTATGATGCAATGTGTGTATATAACACCAGACGTGTTAAACACACGTTTGCCGTGTGTGGGAGGTAAGCATACAACTAAATGGCGCTCATATATATTTTATATTCTGACGTGTAAAGTGACTGCATTATAAAGGCGAATTCTTTATATGTGCATAGAAAATTTTGAATCACCTGAATTTAATTAAAATAACCTAATTAAAAAGTAAAAAAAACAAAATAGTATTTTTATTAATTGAAAATATATAATTTTTGTTTATTCTTTTAAGAATTAGGCAAAGAATGTCCTTCTCAATAGTTTTTCTTCCAAATTACTTATTTCTTTGCATTTGTTGTATATATTCGCCCCCACCTTTTCGTTTAATCTGCATATTTTTTTACATTTAGTTTGAATTAGGAAAAATCTACTGATGTTATCAATTAAATTTCTGTTAAATATGTTATTTCAATCAGGGCTGAAAGAAACGAAATCAGGCCAGGGCCATTTATAAAAATATACGAATAAAATTAATGAATAACACAAAAAATTTGAATTTTAACACCACTTATCGAAGGATATTTTAATTTATGTCATTTTTATATCATATTTTGTCATGAAAAAAAAAAAAAAAAACTAAAATTTACGTCCGAAACAAATGGCACTTTTTCATTCGGAGTGTTGACAAATGTGTGTTTAATTAACTTATAATGGGCTTAAGCTGCTATAGTTTAATACTTATCAGCTCGATTATTTTTTGTATATTTATTATATTTATTTAGTTTTATAATTTCTAGCAACTCAGTGAGATAAAGTTCATAAAAACGTCATTATTAACTAATTCTCCTTTAGAGAAATTGAGTTGAGCAAGGGAAACAAATATACTTAAATAGACTTTAAATATAACTTCTATGACATTAATAAATCGACTTAAATATTTACAGGAAAATGAATAATTTATTATAATTATTTATTTATTTTTTTAGACAAATTAATGTTGATTAAATTCGTTAGACAAGAATGTAAATTATAGTGTAGAATCGGTTATCCTTGATTTTATAGTCAAGGAAAAAAAGTTTATAATTAAAAAGTAAGCTTTATTTTGAGGTATAACACCCGCATATACTAGCGGTAAAACCTCTGAACCACGGCCAATGAAACGTAATAAATGGGCATTGTTTGGAAGTTATTTTGTACGTGTTTTTGTTCGAAAAAAAAGTTCCTGAAAAAATGGTTGTGTTTAGAGGTGTTTAGAGGTCATTAGGTTCGACTGTATAACGATTGTTTAAATGATATAATGCTAGATCCGTATATTATACAATGTTTAATTTTAATAGAAATTTTAATAACAAAAGTATAGAACGTGTTATAAATAAAATACTGTACTTTATGTTTGTATTCAGAAGTTTCAAAAGTCCCTTTACTTATGGGTATTACATATAACGTCACACATAAGACATAGAATAAGATATATGTGGATAATTTTTAAGTGGGTGCAAGCATAAATGCATATTAAAACATGATTTTTATATGAATACATCAATCACAAGTAGGTCATTTGAGTTAATTGCGTTTTAATAATTAATAAATATAGATTTTCATTATGGAAAATACTATAATTTCTTAATAAATAAAAAAATTATATTTATTAAATGAAAACGTGCCAAAACAGAAAGTTCTGCTGGTGTCGTTCCGTTTTAAACAGGTTTTACTGTATATTAATTTGAAAGTTAAAAGAGGAAAAATATTGACAAATACTAGTAGAATATTATTTATTATAGTTATAAACATTATATATTACTTTTATACATATAAATTTAAAAATAAAATAGATAAATACTTGTATTATTCATGAAATATTTCCAATAAATATGAAATTATTGAATGAAATTTAATCTTCAATTTATGAAGGGTATTATTAGAATGATGAAATAGATTCAATCCGGATATATCCTAATGTGTTTCCTTAAATTTATTATTACTAAAGGATATACATAGAAAACACTTCATTTATTTTCATTAATTTTATGTAAATTTTTAGTCTTTCAGTCCCTATAAAGTGGAATAGGAAGAATAACAAAAGTTGAAAACCCTTTCGGTTGCTTTAGCCCTTAAATTAGAGTATAATATTGTTTAAATATTTATTAAAAAAAATAAGAAAAAATAAATTCAAACGAGGTATGATATGAAAATATATAAGTCATTAGTGTGAATATATTATAATATATAAAATATATACAGGAAATTATAGTAAATTCAGGCAATATGCCAACATAAATAAGATTTTATATTAAATTAAATTTTATATTCCTCGTTTACATTTTATTATATTTTTTAAAGAATATTTTATATGTATAAATAGAAAAAATCGAGTAAATAAATAACTTAGAAATAATTTCCCCCTTTTCACCCATTGTTTTACGTACTGTACGTAAAACAATGGATGAGAGGGAAAAAATTTATGTTTTGGGCTAATCTATAGGAAAAATATATAGAGTAAAAATAATAATGTAATTTATAATAATTATTTTTCCATATTTTAATCCGATAAAGTAAAGGGAAAAGATTTTACTTCAAAATTCAGCCGCTGGGTAAAAATTGGCGCTGATGTCTTCTTAATTTTCATATAGCGTATGTAATTTTCTGACGAATTTCGGCAGTTAAGTAGAAAAAGTAAAATAATTTTACGTCAATTACAGATGTCAATACAGATGTGATTACAGATGTAGAATGTGGAAATGACGTACGATCAGAAAGAGAAAGCACGTGTAAAAAAAAAAAAAAGTTTTACTTCTCTTTTTATATCCGAAATTCGTTGTAAAACGTATGAAATAATGCACATTAATGAAACAGAAGCGCCAAATTTCTTCCTAGTGTCAGAATTTTTAAGTCAGTTTTACCGAAAAATCGATAGCAAATTTTGTTGATATTTGCCCAATAATTCTTTATACAGAGATCTCTGAATACATATTTTTTAATTAAGATCACCATGTATTTTAATGTATTTTTATATTAAATTTAATTCCAATAACTGGAGAATATTTGTTAAAAACAGTAATAAAACTAGCATTTTAGCGAACATTTTAAAATTATTTAGAAAATAATAAAGGATTTTTACAGTCAATAAGACAGTTTTATTGCTTAATATATTATGAATATGTTATGTATTAAGCAATAAGATTTGCTCGAATGATTCTTCACGTAATATTCACTAAAAGTTTAAGAATTATGATAAAAAATTTCATTTTCTTTTTGTAACTTTCGAATAAAAAATTTATCTTAATATAAAATAGGATAATTATATACACCATTATCAAGGCTAGGACATCTATGCCGTAATTTTTTATAACTATTTCTATTTTTTTTAGTGTCCATATGCCTAACCTTACACATAACAGACCCTTCTAGGAGGCTCTAAACCGAAACCAGTTATGTACAAATTTCATCCTTATTATTATATATAGTTAGGTAAATTAATTAGAAAAGGTGCTTGAGTCATCATAACAGGCAATGGCGCATTATCTTATGTTAAAAAGGATAATTGTCTAGGGTCCTTACTAACAGGGGGACCCCCAAACCAATCGTAAGTGGCGAAATAAAAATCCCCCCATTTACAATCTTAAATAAAATTATCAATTATAAAATGTTAGTAAAATGGTACACGTAAGTAACAAATTTTCTTTGAATTTTGCTCAAGTTCGAGATTCATAAATCAAGTTGTAAGCTCATAAAAGAATGTTTTTTAAAAATTAACTCATAAATTATAAACAATACACTTACGCAAGACATTTAGAATTTTAATTGATTTTAAAAGAATCGATTTACCGATATCAATTATTAGAATTTTCCGTGAAAACACAAGAAAAAAAAACATCCCTCATCCATATTTGTATCGAAGACTTCAAGGAAGATGCAATTAATTTATTGAACGAAAAAATGGAATTAATTCAAACATTTAATAATCTTAGTAAATATTTATTCTTCGATCTAGAATAAGAATGTATTAAACGAATATACAACTGGAAAACTACGTAAACACACTCCAAGGACAGAAAAATATTGATTTTTAAGTACAACATGTGTCAAGTATCTAAACGTTGATTGGTCGGTAAAGAAAAATGCATTTTTCAATCAATGAAATCTTCCTAAACGAACGATTTCGTTTACGTAATTATTTCAATTTATCTTTCTAAATTATTTAGCATTCGATTTTACACAAATATATGTATTATAAATTCCTTCTTTTAATTAATACCCAAAAAACTTGCTGCATTCAACTCTAATAAGTCTACAATATATTGTCATTAACAAATATACCAACACTTGCGACAGTATTAATAAATTATAAATGTGACAAGCTAAATCTAACAACAGATTACATACAAAAATAATAATAATTTGGGTTACTTATGCAATAAAAAAAACTCTCTTTTATGTCTCTTTTTAAGTGTTTTTTAAATAATTTAATTACATTAATGGGTACAAATTTTGCTTAATAAATGTATTAAAATTCAATAAAGAGGAAGAAATTTAATAATAATTTAAATAGGACTGTATTAAATTTAAGTATACTTTAATATTAATTAATATTTTAAAACATTTTTTATTATTAGCAGACATTTTGAAAATTTTTTTTCTTTTTTGCTGATAGAGAAAACTCATGACTATGAATCATTTCTGTCGAGTTTCCTCATAGGAAGATTTAACTAATTGCATAAATTCGTATGCATTTTTATATTTTAAATAATATAAACATTATTTTATAGTTAAAGTGCAAATAAAATTGAGTTAATATAAGCTCAAAACAATGTTATATATGTCACTTATATTAACTAAAGCCATTAAAAAAAAAATATATATAAATAACACAATATTAATATTTATGAAATAATATATATTATATAATTACAGTGCTTAATTAATTATTAATTATATAAAAGGTGTCTCTCTCACCATTAAGAAGAAGCCAAAATTTCAAATTTTTGAAGTAAAAATTCCAAAATATTACATTATTATTATTATTATAAAAATATGTGTATATTTAAACAATAAAGATGCATAGAAAAATAAACACTATACTTAAAAGAAACATTTACTTTAGCATGAATCATCATAATTAAATGTGCAATTTATTTATTTATTTATTTACCTATTTTAAAACAACTTATTAAAGTATTTTACACCGCAAAAAAAGAAAAAAAAACATAATAATAATAAAAAAAAGTATAATAGTGACATTATAAAAATTTACCTTGGATTTTCTTCCGCTTTCAAATTGTAATTTCTTAAAAAATATGTATATATATATAAAAATCCTGTTGTAAAAATGCAATATATATATATTTTTTTTAACAATAGAAAAGTTAAAAAATATTATTTAATCCTGTTTTTTTCGTGTAGGTGGTGTGTAGTAGACTGTCCCTCATACCACATCGCCCTGTGTTTATTTAGTAAACACAAGCACACGCATACATGCACACACTTCCTTTCGCTTAGTGAATCGCTAGCTACACAATAATGTAACAAACTTACCGCTTTCTCGATAACGATTTTATAGTAGTTATGAAGTCATGTTGTGTCACTCTTTCATTGGATGCTGTTGAAACTGTGTGTTCGTTTACTACATTCAAATTTTGCTTCCTTTTTTTTTTATTTTCGTCTTTACCGTTTGCGTATACCGGTTTTACGGTACTAATGACGTGTTTTACACTACGTAATTTTTAATAGTAAGAATGAATATATTTTTTTAAAATATACGTATTTTATTTTAGATATATTATTTATGAATCGATACCGTTAATTAAATCGATATTCTTTTGTTTTATTTATTCTTTTTTATATAAAACAAAGACGATCCAATTATAGTTTCATTGCGGTATGTACACGTCATCTTTAGCAATTCTACATTAAATATTCTATCGAATCAGGGAGAAATACGTAACTATGTAGGACGTAATAATAATAATAATAATAATAATAAAAGGCCCTTTTAAGGCGAGGTTTGTCTTTAAAATAACAACAATGAGAAAGTTGTAATCTCAAATGGTCCCGCACTTTGCTATTGTTTGACTCTTGCAAGTGATTAGGGTATTCTCACCCCCAAACGCGACAAGTTCTTCTAAATAGTCGGCAAATCACGCCAACAAAAAAAAACATAATAATATATTATCATTTTTTCGGAATTAAGAGAAACATAGAGGTGTAAAGAAATGAGGAGGAGAACCGATTCTGGTAACAATAATAATAATTTATTGGACTTGTTGTTCACTCTTTCTACCGGTGTTATACAACATACACTACACAAAAGTCTAGAAGCATTAAATCTGAATAAAAACATATACATGGCACTAAATTAAAGCTGCAATATTGAATGCATGTCACATTGTTAGGGAGTTTCTAAATGTCGACACACATACCAATAACACAGACAGCTTAATTAACACTGCACAAGTAAACTTTAGCAGCGATAAGAGACGTAGAACGAGTACTGTACATCTATTGCAATTAATTTATATATAAATTATCTTTTAAAAGTATTTTATACACTCTTAAGCATTTTTAAGTAATAGATTATGTAAATAAATATATACAGTAATTTTGCACCTGTTTACGTAATAATAAAATTTTCTTTGCAAATCATTTATGTATAAGGAAAAAATTTTAAAAAAATGCTTGTTGTGATTATTGATTTATTTTCATTTAATAAAATTTTTGATTTAAAATAAATTTATTTCGTTAATTTTGCTTTTATTGCGCTTCTGCAATGTGTTATCGTCGCCATTATAAGTATCATTACGCTGTACGAAGAGCGTATTTTGTAGTACAATTCAGGGATGTTTCAGCATTAAAAAATATTATTATTTATTCAATCATTTATAAGTAGCAAGTTAAAAAATAGTGTAAAAACATAGATTTAAAGAAAACACAGCTAGAAGAGAATTAAATAATGAATTCCAGCTTTTAAATTTTGAATTTTAATATATTCAGCACCTGCCAGCATTCTAATTTAGAACATTCAACTGGTGAATTCCTGACAGACCTGAGGAAAGCTTATAAACAAAGGCAAAAACATTTGTCAAAAAGAAAATTTATGCTTAGAAAGTACTGAAAGATATAGTTATTTCATTATTAAAAACATAGTTAAAACATATTCCTTTTCAGAAGAAATATTTTCTTAATTCTACCATATTAATTAATTAAATGATTTATACTTAACTAATAGAATTAACTTTTTAACTCACTTTTAATCCAGATGTCATGTATCTTATTCCAGCTCTTTTATCATAGATATGTGTTATGACTATTACTTTATGTCCTCTAGCAATGAGACATTGTGAAAGTAAATATATATGACTCTCCACTCCACCAGTATTGGGATAGAAGAAGTCCGATACCATACTTTAAAAANGTCTATTTTTTTAAATTGAATAAAATAAAAACAAAACTTATTTTGTTTAATTTAATTTTATATTTATTATTGTTAGTAGATTAAGCACGTTGAATTGTTCTTTAGTGTTCTTTCACTTAATTTACATTCTAACCATGCAAATATAATTAAACATAAATTCAATTTCAGTTACTATACAAGGTCACAAGATAAATTATATAATATTATTCAAAAATAACAAGTTATGTATAGGTATGAGCAGTAACTTTTATAAAATAATTCTTTCTATGCTTTTGAATAAGGAATCTTTTAATACTGTAAAGCAAAAATTAATAAATTCTTGCTCTGTGTGTGTATAATTCTTTTTATTCTATTTATCTGTATCGTTGGACAAATCAATAGTTTTAAATGATATGTGTTTTATTTTTCTTTTCATTAAATTGCTTCTCATGCTTAAACGAATATGATTTATTTATATATATTATCTAATGATTTGGACTTATTAAAATTGTTTCTATTGCATGGACACTCGGGAGTTTTTTCTTATGTCGTTGTGAGTTTTGCCAGACTAAGAAAGGGAAAAATTAAAACCTTAAAAGACGAAGTCTTTTTAAGACTTCGCTCTATAGGTACTAAGAGAGCCCTTTTTTATGAGCTCATCAGTAGCCGAGTGGATAAAACCACTGAACCCTGATAGTTTGGTGCCTCACCAGCGGACTGGTCGAATGTTTTCCGGGTTTATTCATATGTTTAACACCTAAATAGGACACCAATTTCCCATAGAAAGTCCTCCGTTCTTTTCTATGATGTTATGGTTTTCGCTAGGATCATAATTAGGGCCACCACAGTGGAAAAGGTTGACCCCGATATATCAAGATTAACCCACCCATGAAATTTATAAGACAGCTCAAACTCGAATCACGATTCTCCAAAGCAGCAGAGTAGAATAGACTTTCATACAGAGTTACAAGGGCCCTCCCTCACTTTACTTACTACCCCGAGAATAATTTCAAGTATAAACTACTTTATTTATTATTTATAATAGGAAATATATACTAAACACTTTGTATGTATGTGTGTTTCGTTTAATATATTAGGATAGCTTGTGTTGGGGCATTTATACTATTAAATCTTGATTGTGAAAGGTCTAGGGGTGGAGAAGTAGAGAATGGTCACCTGTCATATCTCGGGTGGGTTCGGATTTAATAAAGACTTTTTTTGTTATTAGCATTTATAGTTTTTTTTTATAAAGCTCATCTCTACCCTCAAAATTAATCCTTTTTTTCATTTCATAATAATTGAAAATATAGAAACTTTTTATATCAAAATCTGAAAACAGATGGCGCCATACACAATTTTATTTATTTATTATGATTAATAACATAATTTTTAAAAAATAAAATCTCATAACAGCCGGGAAAGTTAAGTAACTCGTTGTTAAATCTTTTTAGATCCCTGGAAAGATATTAGGCTGGAATTTCTCTTACATTAGAAAAAATATTTATATTGATATTATTTTTTTCTTTCCTATAGCAGTAAGAAAATCATTGAACACAGATCGCGGGTTTGTGTCCACGTGGAGTTTTTCGAGATTTCTTTACGTATCTAAAGACCAGTTTAGCATAGAAAGTCCTTAATTTAAAGACGTCGATTGTACTATCTATTATTATATTTTTAAATATAATATAAATAAATATGCTTACCTATCTCATAAGACTTCTAGTAATCTGTCACCTTTGTAGATAAATCAATCGACTCCTTGACTCCTTGGGAGATCGCTAGTGACTACGTTGTGAAATTTAGAGATAAGAGAACATGCTGAATGTTTTTCCTATACAACTTGTTAAGATCTGACAGCTACAACTAAATTGATATAGGCTATCTTTACAGTGAAAAGACTTGAGTGCTGACACAAGACACTTAATCAAAATTGAGTTGAAAGCTAATGAATAAAATAATAATTCAAAAGAATTGAATAAGTTGGCCAAGTTTAAAAGTCGCATTGTCAAATTTTTATAGTCTATAAAGTGATTCAAAGTTTCGCTTATGATGCAATGTGTGTATATAACACCAGACGTGTTAAACACACGTTTGCCGTGTGTGGGAGGTAAGCATACAACTAAATGGCGCTCATATATATTTTATATTCTGACGTGTAAAGTGACTGCATTATAAAGGCGAATTCTTTATATGTGCATAGAAAATTTTGAATCACCTGAATTTAATTAAAATAACCTAATTAAAAAGTAAAAAAAACAAAATAGTATTTTTATTAATTGAAAATATATAATTTTTGTTTATTCTTTTAAGAATTAGGCAAAGAATGTCCTTCTCAATAGTTTTTCTTCCAAATTACTTATTTCTTTGCATTTGTTGTATATATTCGCCCCCACCTTTTCGTTTAATCTGCATATTTTTTTACATTTAGTTTGAATTAGGAAAAATCTACTGATGTTATCAANTAATAACATAATTTTTAAAAAATAAAAGCTCATAACAGCCGGGAAAGTTAAGTAACTCGTTGTTAAATCTTTTTAGATCCCTGGAAAGATATTAGGCTGGAATTTCTCTTACATTAGAAAAAATATTTATATTGATATTATTTTTTTCTTTCCTATAGCAGTAAGTATAAATTAGAACGATGTAATTGTTTAATTATATCAACTCGATAGATAGGGCAACACAGCATTTGGACAATCTGTCAGAAATGGGGTGCCTCCCGAGAGGTCTTTCTATGAAAACTGGTCACTATTTAGGCGTTAAACACGCGATGAAAATCCGGAAGACCCCATTAGGCCAGCCTGTTGGTCAGGTGAGAACACGCAAACAGTGTTCGGTAGTGTTATTCACTCGATTACAAACGATCAATTGTTTAAGTGGAGTTTCATCTGCATTTTAACGAGTTTCGAAGTTAAACAGTTAGCAGTTGTAACCATGATTTTAAGTATATTATTAAGCCCTTTAGATAAAGGAAGAGCAACCAGAACAATTGCTGAAGGAGAAATAATCAATTATCTTTTAGTCATTAAAATCAATTGTTATTTTATCGATTCTTTTCCATGATAAGACGTATGTGGAAAAACCCAATTTAATTTGTTCTCGACAGGAATTCGTAAGTGACTTTTTTTTAATATTTATTTTAAAATATTCTTTTTTCAAATATTTATTATTAATGATAGAAATAGCGAACATCATAATTCTGATGTTTTATTAATAAAAGTATGGCCATTTTACAGTCCCATACTGCCAGTAGGGGAAGGTGGGACAGGACGAGGACGTTAAGGTTTGAAAAGTCATAAGATGGCAACTACTTTAATGAGAACAATAATTTCTTTTTTATTCTCGGCAACTACAACATTTGGTAATATATAATACAAAATTTAATTTTGGAAAAACGTTTTTAAAAACAAGAAAATTTAATATTTTAAAACTACAGTGGTACCTCAGGATACGAAATTAATCCGTAACCATGCAAATATAATTAAACATAAATTCAATTTCAGTTACTATACAAGGTCACAAGATAAATTATATAATATTATTCAAAAATAACAAGTTATGTATAGGTATGAGCAGTAACTTTTATAAAATAATTCTTTCTATGCTTTTGAATAAGGAATCTTTTAATACTGTAAAGCAAAAATTAATAAATTCTTGCTCTGTGTGTGTATAATTCTTTTTATTCTATTTATCTGTATCGTTGGACAAATCAATAGTTTTAAATGATATGTGTTTTATTTTTCTTTTCATTAAATTGCTTCTCATGCTTAAACGAATATGATTTATTTATATATATTATCTAATGATTTGGACTTATTAAAATTGTTTCTATTGCATGGACACTCGGGAGTTTTTTCTTATGTCGTTGTGAGTTTTGCCAGACTAAGAAAGGGAAAAATTAAAACCTTAAAAGACGAAGTCTTTTTAAGACTNATTACAGCGGCTACGTTTATTATTATTTTCCGAATAAATAAATATAAAAGTTTGAACTTACTCGTATTTACTTTACCAGACGATACTGTCACTTCGCGCACGCTCAGTTTCACTATTTTGTAAGCAGACGATATTTTTTTTCGTGGAAAAAATTTTTATTTTGATTGTTATCTCGCATTTTATTTCTTGTTAAGACAGTATTTAAATTAAAAAAATGTTTTTATAAATAAAATAAAACGTAAAAACATAAATAATAAAGTAATACAGTATATAGGCCTATACTGTATAAATTTATTACAGTTAGATATGATTTAAAGTGAAATATTTCATTTTCTATAAAAAGATCATTTTTTAACTTATTATTTTATATATTCGAAAAAATGATATAGAATTATCAACGACAACGAATTTAAAACTAGTTCGCTATACTATATCGGGGTGCCTCTAGCCGGCGGCAGAATTCGTGGCCAACCTTGGGCAAGACGGGGTACCCCTGTCTTGCCCCCACCATCTTGCCCCAACGTGCATTTTTTATACTAACTGCAAACACGGGTCGACTTTATTTCAAAACTAAACAATTTCGGTTATAAAGGTTACTTCGAATACCATAATATCTTCATCTAAAAGCTAATGTAAAAGTTCGCAATGATACTTACTTTGAAGAAACTTTGTAGCGGGCGTAAAATTAAATAAAGTATTGCCGAAAACTGTCTTACTTCCAAACGAAGAGAGCGATTCGGACGTTCTCTCGTCCCGTCATCACTTTTGAGGTTGACATTTAGTTCCCTAAATAACAGCTAGATGAAAGCGCGTTAACCACGAATAAACAGACGTCACCGTCTTACCCCATGGCCCCATCTTGCACCATCTTCTCCTAATGACTATCAAGTTAACATATTTTCGTGCTTTCTTTCAACTCAAACACATGCAATTTTGGCTGAAATTAATGATGTTTTAAGATATAGATACTGTCGAACTACCAATAATGGCTACCTCAAAACAACCACCATTCCGAACATTATTTTTGATGTTCCCTTCAATGGCCGTCGTTCATAGATTTCACTGTACATATATATTAATTCTTCTTATACTGTAGGTATTAATAAAACATTTAATATGTCTTTGAAAGTCTTTTTAGTGCTTACAGAGCAGAAGCCAAGCTTGCAATGAAAGATAGTCTGATGGTAAAAGATAGGATTTAGCACATTATCCATAAAAAATTTCTCGGAATACGATTTGGATTCGACAAATTTAAATAACACTTACAGCTAAAAATATTAAGCTTAATTGTCATTAACTAAAGACGTTACGTTCATTCAAATAATTTATTTAAACAATGATAATGAAGAGAATGTTATAGAACATATCCAATCTTAAGTGTCATAATGAAGTGGATTCCTTTACAACCTTGTTTTACATCTGCTTTTACGGTTATTTGAAATATTTTTGTTAATAATCTACATTATTTCTTAGTTAAAACTATTATTTCCAAGCAGGAAATTTCATTTTAGGCATTACAATAATGGAAACAATAAGACATTTTTCTAGCTTCCAATTAGGACGTATGTGAAGCTCTGGATAGGTCTGAACTTTGGCCAAAATTTACGTCAAAATATTTTTAAAAGAAAAAATAATAATAAAGAAGGTAGAAATAATTTTTTATGTATGAAAAATGAGACGCGAACGTATAAACAATAGAAGAATGTAAATCCTAAGATCGACCATCTGCGGTTGGGATCGAATTAAACATCGCTTTTGACCTCTCCCGCGATCTAAGTTGCGATCTCGTTACACTTAGCAACAAGTGATCAACCATTTAAAAAGCGACCAATCGGGACAGAAAATAATAATAAAAAAAACACCCGAATTTCAAGGACACGACAGCTTCTCCCGAAAATTCCATGAGTCGGACCAGTTGTTATGTGAGTGTCTCGTGTCTCTCTTCATCTCCGTATTCTTTTCTCTGATCTACATTTTCCCATCGACGGAAGTCGACTGCATTGTCCCGGAACTGTCGAGACATTGAAAGAACTCTCACTTGCACCCCCTTAATTTGAAACTCTCTCTAGAAAAGAGAGGAAGACCCACAGACTTTGAATTTAAGATAGCAAAAATCTTTTAAAGTCATTTCGTGCCAAATAAACGTTTTGTTGTAACCGTAGGGTCTGTCTCAATGCCGATCGCAATCATATATGACCTTCCCCAGCCCTCGTCTATCTTGACCATTACGTCCCCCTTCGTCAGTCTCACACGTAAAGTGGCGATTTATTTTAAATCTTTTAGAAGACAGGTAAATTTACCATTACACAATATTAACTTATATTATTTTAAATCAAAATTTTTGCATGTATAATGAAGACCAGCTCTAAGCACTTAACAAAGCAAGTATCTCCATGGGACGGAGCGAAGCAACAATTTATTTCATTACACTTAGAAGATTTATCAAACAAAATAGAATATTATTGCTATAATTTACAATTATTTTAATCCATTAAAAAATAATTGTAATCGTAGATTTAAAATATATATATGCTCTCCACTTCAAATTAGTAGTGTTTTGCCCCTGTACATCATACTGTTCCTGTTAGTAACAGAGTCATGCTGTCATCTATCTAACTTCTTACAGGGGAAAACTTTTGAACTGAAATAACGTAATTTCCGGTGCAAATCGGATGTTGATATATAGTCAATTGGGCCTCCTGACTTTAAGATTTCTACATCCGGTCTCGTCCTTCATCTAATTCCATTCTCGAGATTAAGAAAAGACAGAAGACAGACAGACCGACGACAGTACAATTTTTTTTCAAATTGCAGCCCAATAAGTTATGTAAATATTAGGATATAATACAGGGTGATTAAAAAACTCAGTTAATCGATATCCTATACTGAATCTAGCAATACATAACTGTTCCAAATTAGTCTCTATATCGGTTAATTGACTTTTGGCACGGCTTGTTTATTAAATTAATACATAATGCTTCAAATTATATAGCAGATTGCCGCATTTACGACTGATATAAAATTTTCTATTATGTAAAACGCCTCATTTAAGTGCTTTATATTTTGCTGGCATTTCGATGTGATATTACAGAGTTTTACTCTATTTTCAGGAACATAACCAAAATCTATATTATCAGGTGTAGGAAATATGACGATTCGCTTTACGACGACTCATCTAACGTTCCGGATACTGATTATATAATACATAACAATAGCATAATAAATCATAAATGAGAAAAGGAAAGTAGCCTTAATAAAAATAGAAACTTGTGTTTATTTATTCAAGGTTTACATGATAAAAATTTTTTTATACATCCTGTAATTACAGAAATAAAATTTCATGGTTGGATATTGAAAAATGTGAATGAATAGCTTAATCTGTGTATATTTTGAACAATAATTACGAAAACAATAGTAGTGTATAGTTTTATTGTAAAACTTGCCTAATAAAATATATAATAAGATAAGAAAAATATTAAAATTACCGATTCTAAATCTCGAAATAGCATCTTTGTTAAATAATAATTTTATGATTGACATCATTTTGAATCACGGCGAGCACGCAGAAATGACTTGTCTCTGTCTTACTTCTGTAAATCCTACTGTTTTGTACTTATAACCCATTTACAATATAATTGCCTTCACACTCTCAATCAGAATTTTTCCATACATTTTATCTTGTATGCTCTGCAAACTTATTCCTTGAACATATTTACAGTCATTTCTATTACTCTTTGTTTATACAACGTTACAATTACTGCAATTTTTAGATCATAATAACTCTATAGAGCCGTCGAGAGATTGTATAGGGCCCTTTCTTTATTCAAACTTTCAAATTCTTCACATTTTTTGTTAAGCCACTCTTCCTTAACCTTTCTACACTCTCTATCGTAAGTGTTAAGTGTAGTTTACACTTAACACTCACGATTGAACGAAACTAATTTGTTTATTAATCGAGCACGACAATATACATTAATTCTTATTTGTAAGTAATTTGATATTTTCATGTCAAAATCAATTGTGACTTGGTTATTAATTAAATGATAATGGTGTACAGAGCGGTTCGTACCACTGCATTCATATGTAAACATTAAAAAGTAAATAAAATAAAATAATAAAAATCGATATACAGTAGATTCTTGCTATAATGAATTCTGAATGTATGAACTAATTCATTCACTATATCAAGAGTTCATTGTTTATCATCTATAAAAATGAATCCCCTTTTATATCGAAAGTATCTCATAAATATTTATATAATATGCATTAATAGTCTGTTTTTCGAAAATTACATAAAATTTGGGAAATTTTAAGTGTTATTAATTATTCTTATTCATTTTTAAAATCTTCAAACATCAATTAATCAACAGAAATTAATTAAAAGATAGGGTATTGTTGACATAATACTAAACACACTCGCGAAGTAAGCATTAAGCTTTGCGTGCGTGTAGTTTATAAACATCAGGAACAATAGGCTAAGGACTCACCAACGGCAGAATGGATAAAAATCACCGAACACTGCTAGTTAGTCACGGGTTCGCACCTCGGCAACGAGCTGATCACGTAGAAAATTCCGGGTTTTCTTCGCTTCTCTAACACGTAAATAGGGACCAATTTCCTATACTAAATAGGAGTCAGTTTTTCATAGAAAACCTCCCCTTAGCAGATCGCCCATGGGCCGCGTTGCCTTGTTCCATCAATCGAATCCAACGGGCAGAGTTCCTGAGGACCACTAAAAATATTTTAAAATACGAAATGTAACAAAAAAAATCAAAATATTCGTATGTTTACACGAATAAAGACAAAGCCTCGACTTTCTCCTTCCCGTCCCATCATGTTTAATGACGTACAGTACTTTTCGCTATTCTCTCCCTCCCTTACAGCTGAATACGTAATTATTGTCCCTAATTAAAATAATTAGGCTACATATTTTTATTTATAGAAAACCCCGATTTAGCGTAATCGCTTGTTAAGATCGGCACTAAACCGAGAATGGTGTTAAACTGAAGTACACCAAATGACGATAGTTATGTTTAATAATGATATATGTTAAGTTCAGTTGTAACATGTGTCAGGTGTGTGGATGTCAGCAAGTGATGATGGACAGTCCACAGCTTTGGCACATGTGTCAGGTGGGTGAGGTAACAGTATCCCCAAGAATGTGGGGGAGATTGTCCCGCCTAGAGAGAAAGAAATAGTGAGAGAGGGAAAATTTGTGCGCTTCCCTTTGAGTGTGTCGAGTCAGTGTGATGTGTGTGGGTGTGGAGGCAGTGCTGAGAGAAGTAATGACAGCAGTACTGACCGTGGAGCTAACCAGAGTGGGTAGCTGTGTGGCTGGTCAAGAACCAGTATTGTAATTACCAATAATTGTCGGGTGCCGGAGTGTTGCTCGATTGTGGAGTGCCAGAAAAGTCACTCACTTATTAGAGACATTAAAGTGTAATTGTGTTGTTATTGTTAAAAAGGAAATGTATGCTGTATTCTTTTAAACCGCGTAAACGGGAACATTTCATACCACCATCACAACATTTTGTATACAACAATATACCTTGTATAAACACAATTTTGAGTTTCACAGTTTGAAAGTCACGTAATTTGATTATGGCTGCTAAGACTTTATTATTCCCTTCCCGAGGAATAATGAAAGGGGGTAAGACCGGGATAAGGTAAGAATGGATAATGCCCTTTGCAGCTTTAATCCTGCTTTAATGTTCCATGAATTATATGCAAACTGTTCAAAGTAATTTTGACGAAATTTTTGTTCTGCTAATGTTAACATCGAGAGATTGACTTCTTAAGTATCGTTGAATCATTTTAGTCATTAATTCCTGAAAATTAATTAAAATAAGATTAAGAATCTTCGTAGAGATTTCAAAATTTTCTATATAAAAATCAGAATAAAAATTTAATAATTTGATTATAAGTTAATAATGCTTACAAACCTGGTATTCAACAGGATCATCATACTTTTCCTCATCTTCCACATAACAGAATGGCTATTGAATTAAATATAAAATTAAGTATGAAATTCATTTAAAAATTCAAATAATGATATTTAAACTTTACTTACAATCCAAGCCAATAATGGATGTACTGGTTTTTTAAGCTTGGGATCTTTAATTTTCATAGCATTTCTAATAGATCTAATGAATTTAGTTATATAACGGGCATTTGGAAAGAGATTGAATGGTGATGGAAGTAATTCAGCATCTCGAAAGTACAGTACACATTGCATAGTTCTACTAAATTTCCACTCTTTATCGGCATCATCCTGAAAGAATAGAGAGATTGCGGCCAAAGTTTTCATCTGTAAAACGCGAACGTCGAACGTCGAGCGCCTCTTACAAGACGAGTGGTGCTCGACGTTCGACGTTCACGTTTATTCGACGTTCACGTCTGTAATATTTCGTAATAAAAGCAAAGAGTAGCTTTTATTCAACAGAACGTTTACTTACCATCACTGCTTGGAAATCGCTTATAAGAATTGCGACCAAAACATTAATAAAGATAATATTCATAAAAATATGATAAACTGCAAATAAAATTTGTCCAGTGGCTTCAGTTATATCGTGATGAATTACATCTGTTATTTGTAAATCTGTATTTGAAACAATTATATCTGTTGAATCCAGATCGACCAATCCAAATATTGTCCAGAATAATGATTTTATGGAATTATCGATCCTATAAGAACATTAAAAAATTATTAATATATCTAAGGTATTACTTTAATTAATAAAAAGTATAAAGATATGTGAAGGGACAAGAAGGACGAGAATATTAAAAAAAAATTTAACATAGATGCTGCGGAAGATAAAGAGGAAGATCTAGATTTACATGGCTGGCTGAATAAAGAAAATAGTGATTAAGAAGGACGAAAAAAAGGAACTTATACAAAATCATTGGTTAACTTTTAACTCTAACTCTGTGTTGGTAAATAGGGGAGTTAATATAAGACAGAAAAAAAGAAGAAGTCTCAATATATTCGAACACAAGTGAACTTACGATGTAAAAGCTATGGACTGGACTGTAACTTTTCCTTGTGCATCAGTTTGCTTCATTTCTCGGTAAGGCGCGTATAAATTTGTCATGCAAATTGCTAATAAACATAGTAAAATGAAGCATACTATCAAAAATAAAGTCACATTCTTTAACATTACTAGCAGAGAAACCTGTAGAAGTAATTAATAAATTAATATTATATAATTTTTTTATATCACTAATTCTAACCATACTCACCTGCAGTGGTCCCAATCGAGAACTCTGGTGAAAAAAATAAAATAATCGGCCAGCTGCCATAATACCAGCGATGCACAGAAGTCCTTCATGAATTAAAGTATAATCGTTACCAGGCCAAAAATTTCTAGGGAGATCAGCAAATCCATATTCTAAAACATCTACCCACGACAGAATCCAAAATACAAACGTCGATATAAAAATTAATTCCATGATCAAAGAGTAACTATGATATTAAATAATACAGTTAGTTAATTTAAGAAATAAAGTTAAATAAATTAAATTAAATACAAAATAACACTCACATGTTCCACCAGTATTGCCGGAATCTGTTCCAACCTTGAATGCACAAAGATCTTAATGAGGAAAATAAATAACCTATGATCCATAGAGCAACCACTCCTTCTAAACCTATCAATGATAAACAACTATTATTATGAGGTATTTTTGAGTGTTATTTTTAAAATAAGTCAATGAAATATACCAGTAGAGGGAGGTCCTCGAGACGATTGTTTTATATCGATTTTGATAAGCAGGAATAGAAAAATCAAAAATATAAGATAGGATGCCAATTCGTTGAGAAATCTACTTAGAGGGCATTTCCATCTTTTCCCCCAATAAGAATTGGGCAATAATAAAACTGTGAAGAAAACTATAGGAAGAATAAACATACGAAATAGAATGATTAAGCCTTTCTTCCAAGTGCGGTACTTCGAAAATGTTGTCCAAGCACCATTCCATTCCGCAGTTACTATTTTTTGGACACTTGGATGAGCAACAAACTAGAAAATATAAGGTCAGTAACGTTAGTAAAAACAAGAACAACAAAAATAATTTTTACTTTTTCTACCCTGTAGGCACTAAGAGAGTCTTTTATCAAGCCTAACATGAATTCGGGCAGGCCCTCAATGGGGTCACAAGACGGACCCCAACATAACCAGAAGGATAATCTCCAAAAAATTCTTGGAGTTTTTCCACCCGAACGGATTCTTTTTCCGATTTTCCCAGAGAAGTAAACTGGCATTTCAACCTAAATATTCAAACGAATAGCCGAATCGGGTAATTTTTTAAGCTTTAAAATAGGTCGATTCGGCTGTTCGTTTGAATATTTAAATACAGGGTTGGTTGTATATGACACTCTCTTCGGCCATCCGTGCTAACAATATAAATTAAAAGCAAGAAAGAATAAAATTTTCGTACTTCTTTCTGTTTGTAATCCAAAGCTATTTGTAGTCTTGGATATTTTGATCTTTTCCAAGAAGAACCTCTTTTTAATTTTAATATTTTTTTAACTTCTTGAATATCTGAACATTGAGATAATAAATCGACAGCGAACATTCGTACGTTTTCGGAAAGTGTATTATATTCCATCTTCAAAGTATTAAAATTATAAAGATATTGTTTGTACGTGTACATTTAACATGTAACAGTAACTTTCATTTGCTTATTTCCAAAACTTACATAATATTCTTTCTCCATTTGAGCACAAAATTTTAGTTGTAGATCCAGATCGAAGGCTGTCAATATTGGATCGCTAGAAGATAGGCAAATATAATAAGGATTACAGATTCCTTTAAAAATATCTAGTCTCTTCGTTGTTAAATCCAGTATTCCAGTTTCTCGAATTACTTCTTTACATTCTCTACACAAACCTGAAACAGTTTAAATTTTTTAATAAACTGTGTCAGTTCTACGAACATCGAGGATCTTTTCTCTATGCTTATCATGGGTTTGGCCAGACTAGTAGCGTAACGAGGAAGGAGCTTAGAGAGTCCAGCACTCCTTTTTGTATTTTGTGAGGTGGATCACCCAGTATTGAGGCCTAAATAACCCGTTGTGCCGGAAGCTAAAGGATGGAGTCCGAAATATCCGGCTCCTTGCCCAAAATGAATATCCGCGAGGTCCTCAATCGGATCCACCGACTGTGGGCACAGTTTCATTTGCCTCTCGCTACTTCCTCTACTTTCCAATAGTCATCATTTACCGCATATTTTATTAACTTAATATAAAGTATAGAGTCAGATATTAAATTATCAATCTGATATTAATTACTCACATGTTGGAATGTGTGGAATACTAGTTTTATGATTTCGCTTCATTAATAAACGAATTATTTCTATATTTCCTTTTTGTGCGGCAAGAAGAAGTGGAGTCAATCCTAAACTAAATTCTATACTATCCGGATATGCCATAAATTCTAAATCCGGCTCTTTTTTGCTGAAATTATTGTAAGGTTAATGACAAATCTAATGGTTTATAACTAAGAATTGGAAAAAAAAATGCTCTTACCTGAGAGCATCTAAAATCATAGTCGTTATCTCAATATTTCCCACAGAAATTGCATGCAAAACGCAATCAGACAAGTTAATTTCTGGTCTAGAAATCAAAAATTCAACAATATGCACTAATTCGCTGTTTATTGCAAGGTGAAGACCAGAAAAACCTTGAAAATTTAAACAATTTATATTCAGTTCAGGATTCTTCTAAAAAAATAATAATAATATATTCTTAATTAATATGTCATAAAAATTAATAAGTACTGTACATTATATTTTTAAAATACAGTCGACCCTCTATAACACCTTTGATTTTTCCGTTTTATATGAATTCCATGTTGTACGAGTCACTTAGATTTTACAAATACGTGAGCCGTTCACAGCCCGGCACACGAATTTGTAAAATCTAAGTGACTCGTACAACATGGAATTCATATAAAACGGAAAAATCAATAGTGTTATAGGTGGTCGACTGTAATATTAAATATAAATAAATATAACCAACTGAAAGAAAAGTCTTTAGTTCTTCTAAATTGCCATTTTCTACTAATTTAAAAAATTGTACTTCAGCATTTTCCATAATAACCTTTATTTTTTTCTTCTTCTTTTTCACTTACAACAATTGCGCTTCAATAATATTTTTTAAATGCTTATTATTTCAAATGTATTCTTGCGAATTAATTTACGAAATATTTAACGAATTTGCCGAGCCTGGCCAAACCCACGTTGAATTTGATAAAAAAAAAAGACCCTATTGGTGTTCACAGGGAAGAAAGTATTAGAAGAAAAAACAATGTCAGTCAGCATGGAATGAAGTTAATAATGAAAATGGCGATTAGAATTAGTCGGCCAGATAGTTTTGAGTTTGAAGTCGGTTCAGATTCTTGTAATCTATCATGGGCAATATGGATGGGGACAGTGTTCTTAAATGCTCGTAAATGCTCGTCCATAATGGGCAAGCATTTTGGTTGGCATAATGCGCTGATATCTCGCAAAAATTAATCAATTGAATTATTTTGTAAGTCTCCGAATTCGTTTCGGGATCAATGATAACGATAAAAGAGAATATTTAGTCGATTCTTGATCAAGAAATTATTCACGGGCAGTCTGCTTCGGATATATTAGGCCCGGCCATCCGGCATTCCTATTGTGAAACTGGCCGAACTTACGATGATTATGATTAAAAACTCCCTTCTGATACTATCATAATGGAAAAAGTAAAATTGAAAAAAAAAGAAAAAATGAATAAGTTAAATATTTATATAATTCAAAATATACTTTTTTATAAATAATTCTTACAAATATTTTTAATGTATAAAATTAGGTTTGATAAAGTTATGATGTTATAAGCTATGTATAAAGTTATGATGTTATAAGCTATTTGAAGAGGGGGCGCTCCATGCTGTAAAGATGGCGGTGAACACAAAACGTGTTGTTTACGTTGGTATGTTTTGTTGAAGTTTTATCTTTTTTGTTGTTCCATTTTTAATTTGTAACATTGTTCTGTTATTAGTTTTTGATAAATATTTTGAAAAATAACATTTTTGGTTAACATTAAGGTTAAAATTCTTTTTAATTTGAAGTTATTTGTTAGTAGCATTGTATATTTGGTTAGTATATAATGTATTTATAGGGATGACAGCCTTCAAAACAGAAATGATTCACTTAATGCTATAGGAAATTAATTAAATCAGGAATGCCAATGAAAAATTCAAACAACCATAAATTAAATTATATATAAAAGATTATAATATCATGTCTCAGCCCAAAATACAGTGATCCAAATATTTTGCCAGGAACCATTAAGAAAGAGTGTTCTTTAAATATAATCTTTGTTTATTAACCCGTAATTGTCATAGTTCGGCCTCACAGATTGCTTGGATATCAGTGGATATGGAGATTCAAATTATAATGATCACTTTTTTGAATGATATGAAACATCTTGTACTGATAACTTATAAGTGACATAAAAGTTAATGGTGTATGAATGTTCATGAAGGTCAGCCATCCTCTCAAAACACTAACAGCAAAACAGGGGAACCAGAGGTGGATCCAGGGAATGCAGAGAGTGCATATGCATTCCCTAAAATTCTAAGTAGAAAAGAGTTTTCTGCTGTAGAACCAGAGTCGATGAATCTGCTCACTGACTGCAAGCAGAAAAGTAGTGGAAATGACTGCATTGGCTGTTAGGGGTACTTCAAACGTTTGGGATCTGCTACAATATGAAAACAGTTGAAGGCATATTATTTTTCACTTGTTTAATCTTTTGATTTTTAGTCATTTAGTCATTATCTTTTATTAATTAATGCATTTAGTTATTAGCATTTAATCGTTCAGGCATTTAGTCATTAGTAAACATGCCAACATGTTTTGTTTTCGGTTGCAATCTTCCGAATATCTTAGTGAAAAAGATGATAAAAGGCATTTTTTAAGAGTGCCAGAAAATCATTTGGAATCCTGAAGAAGATTCGTTCCATGTGAAGATAAGAAATTAACTGCAAAGGCTTGTATATTTTGAGAATCAATTGTTAATAAAATCATGCTGTAGTTAATAAAATATTATCAATTAAACATCATCTTACTGAGTTACTGGAAATGATAATCTACACTCGAGAACCTTTATAACATGGTAACAGCAAAATTTTAATGAATACTAACATTTTTGACAGCAACCTCTGTTTTTCTCAGGTTTATAACCAGTGAGATTTAAACATGGAATTTATAACGTGTTTAAAAATTATTTTTTTAAAAACATGAAACAATTTACATGTACATAGACAACCTTTAACTATATATGTTACCATAGTGATAGAAATAACTCCACAACGTAGACAATAATTAATAAGATATAACTAATGACATATAAAGAGGTTGCTAAATTTTAGTGTTGCCTGTTCCTTTTGTAACAGTACCTCCATGCATAGGAAACCTTATTAGCATCCTTGATGTGACTGTCTAAACAACAGAACACAGGATCACAACTTTAACCAATCTCACACAGTAGTGGAATATAACCAGCATCTAAGCTCCATATATAAAGAAATTGCTGCCCGTATGGACACAAAGATTGCCTATAGAAAATCCAACATGGTGTATGGGCTACTGCGCAACGGCAAAGATAGGGCCGATGAAAGTCTGGCTCTGGGTGTCTACATGATTCCCAAAGTGATTTAGTATATATTGGGTCCACGAAGCACTCATTAACGCATTAACTGCCACCTGTAATATGATATTTTGTATATTTAATGGCCACAATGAGAAAATTTTATATTTAATATTTTATTATAATGTAAATAGAAGGGTCATTATATAACAGTCAGTAGAGTGAAGATAAAAAAAATAGATGAACGACGAACCGGAAACTATAAGACCACAGGCTATTTATATTACAACACACTGTAATTGCACATGCTCATCTAATTAAAAGTTTTTACATCTATGTGTTAAAAGTATTTTACAATTTGTTTGGTCTGCACATGTTTTTTTCTGTAAATATATATTATTTTGCACTTATATACTTTGATTTTTGTTCTGTAATATTATTTACTTTATATGTAATAAAAGAGAATGAATAAACTAGTTTTCAATATTTTTTTCCTTTTTTTAACTATTCACTATTAAAAATACACTATCAGATATAAAATAGTCTTTTTATTAAAAAAGACACTACAACCGCTGGTCATCAAACCACTTCATTAGGCCATACAGTGATCAGAGCCAACTTTATAGATGTCTGCAAGAGGCCACCACTAGGATTTAAGACAACATCTTACAAAGCCAGGATAATTTAACCTTGAGTGAAACTACATTCCTCACCCGCTTCTGTACTAACAAGATCAAGTATAGGCATATCTTGCACTCCTTCCACCATTGGACAGGACTTTTTTCAGGCTGCTAACAGAAAGATCGACCAATTTTGTATGGCCAATACAAATGATGAGGATACTGAGAGTCACCGAATGGCCCGTGAAGAGGTCAACAGGGATATCAATACACAAAACACCCCCAATTTTCTTCAACAGGAAATCAGCTGGGCTATTGCCAATCTAAGTAATAAAAAAGCACCCAGCCATGACAACATTACCCTGGAACTTGCGAAACACTTGTGGAATCTAATTCCACTCCAACTGACTAATTGATTATTCATGTTTATGTATGTATTTATCATAAGTTATATCTCAAATTTATGCTATCTGTTTAATCAATCTACTTATAACACTTTGTACTTCATGTATTTGTTTTCGCATTTGTTACCGGTTGTGCTACATGCGGTACCGGTGTTGTACTTCCTTGTACGGCAATAAAATATTGAATTGGATTGTGCCTGCCTACAATTAACTCCACTAGACCCTCTTCTCTTTGGTAATTCATCCCAACACATACCTGTATCTGCACTTGCAATTAGTTATGCAACTTTACCCTGTATATTTGTATATTCACTGTTCTACCACTTCTATTATTCCTTGTACATATTTTAACTATTTTGTGTATCACATAGTTACCTGTATGTGTATCTGGATTTTATTTCCCACTTGTACACTCACTCTGTACTCATCATAAATGCTATTGTATATCCTAACATTTTATTATTATTTGTATCAGTGTAACCATATTTACTGTATTGTACATTACAGTATACAGTCGACCCCCCTATAAGATCATTGATTTTTCCGTTTTATCTGAATTACATGTTGTACGAGTCACTTAGATTTTACAAATATGTGAGCCATTCACAGTCCGGCACACGTATTTGTAAAATCTAAATGACTCGTACAACATGTAATTCAAATAAAACGGAAAAATCAATGATCTTATAGGGGGGTCGACTTGTACTTTATAATTTTATTATTATTACGTATATTTTTGTAACCATTTTTTACTGTATATCAATTGCTCTATGTCATTATCATTTCTAATTCTAATATGTAATTATTTACAATCTTACTGCACATTGTACTTGTATCTGTACTTGTATTCACATCTAGACATCTGAAATTGCCTTTGTATTATACTTCATCATATATCCTATCACATAACTTGTTATTATGTACCAATTTTTTCTCTGTAACCAATTTAACCTTCCTTCGTTTTGCAACTTGTCATTGTTAAATTGTATCCCTGCTATGTAACATTTACTCACGATGTAACTGGGTTATACCATGTACCACCCAGATACATTTTGCTTAGTGTGTTTCAATAAAATATATGTCTATGTCTATGAATGAAACTACATTGGTTATAGCGATGTCGGGCAGTTGGATGGCTCTGTACGGTCCTAATTAGTATGATTGCCAGTGCATTGAATGGCAGTTAATGTGTTAACTCAAAGGATGCCAATAAGGTTTCCTATGCATGGAAGTACTGTTACAAAAGGAACAGGCAACACTAGCATTTAGCAACCTCTTTATATGTCATTAGTTATATCTTATTAATTATTGTCTATGGTGTGGAGTTATTTCTATCACTATGGTAATATATACAGTTAAAGGTTGTCTATGTGCGTGTAAATTGTTCCATGTTTTTAAAAAAAATTTTTAAACGTGTTGTTCTAAATTCCATGTTCAAATCTCAGTGATTATAAACGTGAGATTTGAACATGAAGACTGAGGTTGCGGTCGAAAACGTTATCATTCATTAAAATTTTGCTGTTACTGTGTTATAAAGGCTCTCAAGTGTAGTTAATAAAATCATTCAGTCATGCAATTGATGGCCAATTTGTGCAGATTGCATGCAATAAATGGGCATTGACTGAGGTGATTCTTACTTGTTTGAAAATTGGTCATACTCGGCAATACCTTTTGAAGGGTGAAGACCAGCCAGTATGCCAGTACTGAAACTGTACTTTAAGTCTGAAAGACATACTGTGCAGTTGCAGACATACTGTATTTGAGAGGAGTCATAGGCAGCATTTTGGAAATGAAAGTTTGATGGGAATTTTTGGGCCAGATGCCAAATCTTGATAGGCTACTGGACTCTCTGTAAGTCATTAACATGTATAACAGTCATATAGGCTAAGATTTACCATTTGACATGATAATCTTAGCCTATATGGCTCTTATGCCAAAAAACATGAGCCATCTAACCAACCAACTTAATGAAAATTTTATTCTTAATTAGCACTTACAATTTTTTTAAAAACCCATATCACCTCAAAATTACACTTTTTGCCATTTTATAATAATTAAAAATAAAAAATTTTTAATAATAAAATATGACAGATGGCACCCCCCACACAGTTTTAAATGTTGCTGGGAAAGTTAAACAACTCACTGCTGGGTTTTTTTTTAATTGAATTAATTAAAATTTAGCATTTAAATTGTTTCATAAATAGATTTAATAAGAATAAGTAAATAAATTGAAGATAATTGAATGAAAAATATTTATTTTACTAGAATTGCTAATATTAATCCCATATTGTTTTAATATTTTTTAGGAGGTTTGGCTGAAGAAGTGGATGAGAAGANTACTTTACAGCAGTGGTCCCCAACCCCCGGGCCGCGGACCGGTACCGGTCCATGGATCAAATGGTACCGGGCCGCCCAAGAAACATTAAATTACTGGTATTTCCATTTTATTTACTATGGTATATTTCTCTCGAATAAATTGAAGATAATTGAATGAAAAATATTTATTTTACTAGAATTGCTAATATTAATCCCATATTGTTTTAATATTTTTTAGGAGGTTTGGCTGAAGAAGTGGATGAGAAGATACTACATGCAGCGTTTATTCCTTTTGGTGATATTGTCGACATCCAAATACCTTTAGATTATGAAACACGTATCCTTTAAAAATTATACTAAATTATATATATAGCTTAAACATATTATACAATACAATAATTTTTATCATATAAATATGATAAATTGACACTAAAGTGATATTTAAGATCATCTTAACCATAAAACATTGTCACAAAGTCTGTTTATTGATGGCAAAAACAAATTGTAATGTTCAAGAGAGTTTGATGCCAAATTAGAAAAATTTTATTTACCAAAAGTACATGCCTTCACCTAAAAAGTTCTATGTCTATTTTTGAATTTATTTATTTTCTTGAACATTAAAATTAGTTTTAACATTGATAGCCAGTCTGTGTGAATATGTTTTATTATTTTACAATATAAATATAACAAATACAGAATTAATGTCATAATCATGTTTTCTTTTTTAATTTGACTTTTCTGTTGAGAAACCAAAACTCATATTTCACACTCCGATGATCAATGTAAGATTTGCAAAACTAGCTATCATCATTAAGTAAATAATGTAAGACTTACAAAAATAATTGGAGAGTGAAACATCTCTTATGATTTCCCAATCAAAAACTCATATTAATATTTTAAGTAACAACTTAAGATAACGAGTATCATTTTTATATTCAACTGATAAATTTGCTTGTCAAGAATGACAGACTATATGATGATTAGTAAAGTGAAAGTATTGTTTGTTTGTTTAGTTATGGCAATGCAACACTTGGGCAATATGCCTAGGGCAGCGCTGTCCAACTTATCATAGCCCGCGGGCCATATTTTCTTCACCAAACATTTCGGGGGCCAAGAAGGTTGCTGCTGTATTCAGCCAGGTTAAGTGAAGTTACGCAAACTAAATAGTACCTACTTTAAATTCAAATTAGGTTTAAATTTTCACATAGTAAAATAATTTTAATATTAATAATAATAATAATTTAGTAACATAAATTTATTCATAGTAAAATGTACTCGCGGGCCATAAAAATTATTTGGCGGGCCTCCAGTTGGACAGCCCTGGCCTAGGGGGATGCCTTCTGGAAGGTTTTTTTTAAGTAAAACTGGCTCCTATTTATGCAATACAGATGTGGAGAAAACCCAGAAAACTTTACATGGTCAGCCTGTCTGAGCAAGGCACGAACCCATTACCAAACTCCCAGTGTTCAGGGAAAAAGACCGCTTGGCCACTGGTGAGCCCAAAGTGAAAGTAA
This sequence comes from Centruroides sculpturatus, assembly GCF_000671375.1. Taxonomy (NCBI): domain Eukaryota; kingdom Metazoa; phylum Arthropoda; class Arachnida; order Scorpiones; family Buthidae; genus Centruroides; species Centruroides sculpturatus. The sequence continues at coordinate 100,018 of NW_019385960.1, read as the reverse complement.
ATGAAATAAATACTAACTTGTAAGCACCATATTTTATTAAAGAAAAATTTAGTAAACATAAACTTTAAAAATAATATTTCTTCTAGTTGTATTAATATTCATTTTTTTGCACCATTACATGTAATTGTTATTATGAAAAGAAGAAATCTGTAACATTGTTACATAATGTTCCTTTGAGTAAATCTTCCTGCTATTTTGGCAACATAGTGATGTGGTCTTTTATTTTTTCGCAAAGTGTAAAGGCAAACAATAACTACACATAGCAGTCAAATTACCAGTATCATGAAAAATATTGACTGAACTCAATGCACTTTAAGTAATTATCCTAATTAGCTCTGATAATGGTTTTTCTAAAATTCTTTACAGTTCTTTCAGGCTGGCAATGTAATATATAATAATGTTTCCCAAAGTGGTGTAAGAATACCTCAGAGTACATGAAGTGGTGTAGTTTTCAGTTGGTGTGTGGCAATTTTTGGCTATGAATCCATGATACACAGAATTATTATTCAGAAAAATAACTGTGGTGAATTATTTTAAATGTTTAATGTAATATTTTTAAAAATCATTTTATTTATTCTATTATCTGAAGGATGTCATTGAAAATGACCAAAAACAGTAGTAATAAAAACTTTTTGGTGCTTACAAAGGTTATTTTGTGAGTCTATGTATATATTTCCCACAAATTGTGTATTTCATATGAATTTGCTAACTCAAGTTGAGATAAATGCTGTATTTGGGTAGTTTGTAGGAATTTTTTTACAAGGACTTATACCTTATATTTATCGTAATATAACAACAGTTACACAGATGTCAAAACTTTGGAAAACACTAACATAGAAAAATGAAGACAATATGTTTTTGGTCCTCTACAGCAGTGGTCCCCAACCCCCGGGCCGCGGACCGGTACCGGTCCATGGATCAAATGGTACCGGGCCGCCCAAGAAACATTAAATTACTGGTATTTCCATTTTATTTACTATGGTATATTTCTCTCGGGTTTGTGCGACTTTTAATGGACGACGGAACAACGGAATAAACTGGACATAAGAAACACTTCGGGTGTCATTGTCTCCTATTACCCCCAGATGGAACCGTCTTGTTGCAAAGAAACAAGCTCAGGGTTCTCATTGATTTAACGTTTATTTTTTTGTGTAACTATATTTTATTTTGAAGGCATGTTTAAATACAATTAAATTAAAATTATTAAATTAAATCAATCTAAAATATAAACAATCAACGTCCCCCCTCAGTGGGCCGCGGTAAAATATCAAACGTTGACCGGTCCGCGGCGATAAAAAGGTTGGGGACCGCTGCTCTACAGGAGATGATAAATTTTTACTTTTTTGTTTAAAGCAAAAAAGTAAAAATTTACTAAGCTTGTAATTTAAAACAAATAGTTAACAAAAGATTAAATTATGTTTCCACAACAGTATAATCCATTTGAACTAGTAGATACTTGTGATCTCCAGTGTTTTATTCAATTGTTATTGAAACTTTAATGAACATAAAATAATTATAATTTATAAACTAAAACATAACAAATTCAATATTTTTAACATTTTGTAATGAATTACAAAATGTTAAACTGTCATTAAACTAAGTATAACAACATAAACAACCTGATGTATTTGAATTACCAAACAAACTGCCAGATAAAGCTAATAAATTAGAAATAAATATCCCAATTGATAATCTGGCAGTTCATTCAGCAATTCAAATACATGTTTTTGTATATAATAATNTATTAACAATTTTGTGAAGAAAAAGTTTAACTATTTCTGTAATTTAAATGCTGTAGTAGAATCCACTTATTGTAATCATTTAACTCGCCTATACTTATAATAATAATTGATAATATTAAGCGGAATAAGTCAATTAGACTAAATTTAGTGGAAATTCTGGTTTTATTGACTCTGACATTAAAAAGGCAGTTAAGACAATTTAAAATGTGTAACTTGAAGATTTATCAATTATAATTATTATTATTTGTTGTTAGTGGATTGTATCATAATTGGTTTATACTGGTGTCTTAATGCTATACTGGACTAAGATCAGGCGTATTTAGTTCTTATTAATAAATTCTGATAACAATAATTACAATAGGCAGAATATACTATATGGAATTGTTAGTATTTGGAAGTACACATTCAAATATTAATGATTAGGAGTAAACAGAAATAACTTGAATTTGGCTTCTTGATCAGACAAAAATATGAATTTACATTTGTTCTGTAGGCTAGTAAATCAATTTGGACAGAGGATGGCATTTAGGTTGTCATCTCATGATAAATAACCTATATGGTTATATCTAAAATTAATAAATTAATTAAACAATTCAAATCAAAATTAATAAATTAATTAATCTGGAAGCAAAGATTGGACAGAGGTCCAGGTAGCATAATTGGCAATGCATCTGCAAGGTAAGCAGAGTTGTGGGTTAGAGTCTCACTCTTTGTTCTGTTTGATTCTTTTCTAACAGATTATTCAAGTTACAAATGAATTTAATTCTAATTATTAAATTTACCAAGAGATGATGATGTAATCACCTACCTCTAGTCAAATTGACCTGTTTCTAATTTATTAGTCTTATTATAGCCCAATCAATAATTTGTTTGGCAATTCAACAAAGTAAGCACATGATAATACAAATAGTCATGTGACAATATGTAAAAGTTTTTATAAATATAAGCATTACAAGCATATTTGATGTTTTATATTTTTATGAAATGTAACATATGGTGATTAATTTATGAATTACTATCCAATGCAAAAGATTGTAATAATGTGACGAAACATTGTCATGTAACCAATCAAAAATCACTAAAATTGTCAATAATTTTTATTAATTCAAAATTGTGAGAATCCGGGGATTACAGGTGATTGCTCTAAACTCCTTTTCCAGCGTCAGGCTCGTGAAGTCTGCTCACAGCATCACTGGATGGCATTTGTTTGGGTTATCGAATGGCAGAGGGGTTGCGAGTGAGTTGACAGGTGACTGGTCCTCACAATAACTAATATTGACACCAGTTAAACAAAACAAATTTAATGAGTACTTCTTGCCATTCAGCTGTCCCATTATTAACCTGGCTAAACCTATGGTCATAGAAAGCCCTGCTTGTATCTACAGGGTGGAAAAAGTTAAGAAAGAAAAAATTAAAGTATACTAATCCCTTTTTAAGTAATAAATATTTTATTTTTATTTAATAATAAAAATAATGTTATTTTGAAATATAGTTTGATAAGTATGCAAAAGCAGTTCCTAAGATTAAAATATAATCATTACAAATATGGAGAGAGAAAATAAAAAATCTCCAGCTTAGTATGAAATATTTTATTCCTTAACTTAAATTCAGAAAAACATCGTGGTTTTGCATTTATTGAATTTGAAATGGCTGAAGTAAGTATTATATTACTTTCTGTCTATAAATAACAAGACAACTTAATAGCAATAAAATTACTAGTAATGGAACAACATGGCAATGTAATGATATGCTAAAATTGACATGTTGTTTTCTTACATTACATACTCACTCATTTTATAGTGGTAAATTATAAAACAATAATTAGATAAAAATTTTATTAACAATTTTGTGAAGAAAAAGTTTAATTATTTCTGTAATTTAAATGCTGTAGTAGAATCCACTTATTGTAATCATTTAACTCGCCTATACTTATAATAATAATTGATAATATTAAGCGGAATAAGTCAATTAGACTAAATTTAGTGGAAATTCTGGTTTTATTGACTCTGACATTAAAAAGGCAGTTAAGACAATTTAAAATGTGTAACTTGAAGATTTATCAATTATAATTATTATTATTTGTTGTTAGTGGATTGTATCATAATTGGTTTATACTGGTGTCTTAATGCTATACTGGACTAAGATCAGGCGTATTTAGTTCTTATTAATAAATTCTGATAACAATAATTACAATAAGCAGAATATACTATATGGAATTGTTAGTATTTGGAAGTACACATTCAAATATTAATGATTAGGAGTAAACAGAAATAACTTGAATTTGGCTTCTTGATCAGACAAAAATATGAATTTACATTTGTTCTGTAGGCTAGTAAATCAAATTTTTCACTTTATGATATAACAATAATATATGCACACAGTAACAATATATTAAATTTAAATGAGATATTTTAGAGAATAATAGAAAAACAAATGTTTTTTAATTGTTATCTTCGTCTTTATGTTTAAAACCTTGTTAAATTGATATTTAAGTGATAAAAAAATCTGACTTTAAGTTAATGAATTTAAATATCAAAACACTTAATACCTTTCACATTTTTCTATGTTCATAAATTTCCTGTCATCAAGTTGTTTTTCAAGAATCTGTTCACAGAATAATTACAAAATTGTACACAGTTCATGGCACTTTTGACTGTGTCATCAAAGCATCAAAGTGTTTCAATCAGAATGCTGGGAACATACTGCATTAGTAAAAGAATGTCAGTGCAAGGTTGTAATGGCATGGTGTTATGTTTGGCTCCATACCAAACACACCATGCCATGAATTTATCTTAAACATCTGTATTTAATGGAAAGAAGAGAAAATGAATATCACAGACCTATCAAAGAATGAGGATACACAGAAGAGTACTGGCAATTTCAACTTAACAAGACTGCATTATATTGAAAGTCTTACGTACTGTGCTTGGAACCAGTAGACAGTTTTGAATTAACACAGTTCAACTTAGCAAGGTTTTATTATTTGTGAAATTAAGCTTTTAGTAAATCATGTTAATTTCATTAAATGTATTGATCGATCATTTCCTTAAAATTTTTAGATATTAAACCAAAATTTGAAAACATGCATAGATGCAAATTTATCTAAAACATAACAAATTCAATATTTTTAACATTTTGTAATGAATTACAAAATGTTAAACTGTCATTAAACTAAGTATAACAACATAAACAACCTGATGTATTTGAATTACCAAACAAACTGCCAGATANTTTATTTAGGATGATATCAAGATTCTAAAGAATTTATAAATTTTTAAAATTGTTTACATATATATTTCTTGAATTAATTTATTAAACAGTTGAATTATGAGGAAAAAATTTTAATTGTATACACTTGTTTTTTTTATCATCAATATATTGTACTAAGAAAATATATTTTATTGATTAAAATTTCTAATGAATATGTTTTTATTTTCTACTTTTAGGATGCTGCTGCAGCAATTGATAATATGGTATGTAAAATTAAATTTTTAATTATAGGATTTTTTATAGTTTTTGACTTACTCTGATAAAATTTACATGTTAATTATGACATTATTAGAAATTTAAAGAACAAGTAAAACAAGCTTTTTACATATCCAGCACTAAACTTTTACTAAATTAACATTTTCAAGCTAGCTTATACAGTAACTTCATCAGATTTAAACTTAGATATTAAGAATTCCTGTATTCTTTGTTTCTTAATGTTTAATCAAACAATTAACACTCATAAACCTTAAAAGTACTTTCGGTCTTTTTCAGGTGAACCTGAAGAAGACCGAAAGTACGGTCAAAAGCATTTGTTTGCTATTAAATATTTACTACTGGACTTTTAAGGTTTATGGGTGTTAATTTATATGCTTTCCAATATTCACGTAAGAAGATTTTTAAATTTAAGTTTAATTAAACAATTTGAAAATTCTAAAATATTGAGGAGCCTGAATATTTTAATTAAGATTATTTATTTTTTGAGATATTTCACCTCATTATGAATGTTAAATAGCATTGTTAGAATATTTTTGAAAAACTATTCTTTTATTCAAATTTTTCGTTGTTGTGATGTGGCACACTGTCTCAAAAAATGTTTATTCTTGATTAAAATATTCAAACTTCTCGACATTTTAGAATTTCTGTATTAGTTTGATGGTTTTGATGGAATTGTATAGATTTAAACAGGCTTAATGTTTAAGTTTACACCCGATGAAGAGCTATAAACTAACTTCACAAAAATATATAAAACACTATACAATAAAGTCTTCTTATGTCCTTTTCACAGCTCAGTTAATAACAGCCTTATGGTGGAGTTGACCTTTATTTAGATGCTACTTGTCTGCCTCAATGTGCAAAGCATTATATATAGAAATTCCCTCTGGCGATGACACAAATAAAAAATATAATATACATTTGATAAAATTGCCAGGATGATAATTGTAAACAATTATTGTTTTAGCAATTTTATCAATGCTGTAAACTAGTTTAGAAAACATTAATTTATTAAAAGTTTGTACCACATATTTAAAACAGTTGTTTCATTTATTTTTTAAATACAGTTGTATTTAAAAATAAATTTAATTCATTAGAAATTTAATTAACAAAATTATTGTATTGAATTGAAACTCCTGCACAGATAACTGTCTTCAAAATTATTAGTTTTTTGATTGTATGGTCTGCTGAAATTATTAGGACACATTTAAAATTAATAAATTTCTATCTTCTAATTAGCAAGTGGCTGGAAATTATTAATAAGGATTATTGTGAATATCCTAATCATGTTTTTGATTAAAAATAGATTTGATAACTTGTAACACAGTTTGTATCTCTGCTAAAGCATGTTTATTGCTGCTTTTTCCCACTTTGGCTTTTCAACAGGATAAGTAAAGGAATTTAAGTTTACAATTTCTCTTAATTTAATTTTTAATACTTAATTTTGCTTACTCCAGATGATAAAAATTAAGCTGTCATTTGCTTTTTAAAATGTAGATTTGATAGTTTGCATCGTGTTTTAAACTAAAATTTCTAATATCTCTCACCATTTATATATATCATCATTTGAATAAAAATTATGTCATGTTTGTGATATTTATATGAAATATTAATGCAAGTTGATGAATTATCATAAAAATATTGTATCAAGTCTAAGTAACAGTGATAATGATAATAATCATAATAAAAATACAAATGATGATTGTATTTATAATTCTTAATTTGAAAATAATTTAGTATTGCAACATTGCTTTTGAGAATATTGTAACAAGTGCACAAATTTTAGGATCGTATCAATACTATTAAATAAAATATACGGTATATAAAATGTTATACAAAAACAAACATAGATAAGTTAAAAATGATTCAACTGTGATTTCAAATACAGTCAATTCCACTTAATTGGAAGACATTGGGACTGATCCATTTTGACCCAATTAAGCAGCTGCCCCAATTAAACGAACTAATAATAAATTCTAAAATAAAATATATAATACATATGTAAAATTAGAACTGGTGTAGATTGGGCCTAAAATATCCCAGTTCTGACACCAATGTAAGACGGCCGATCCGGGGGAGATGGGGGCTTGAAACCCACTTCACGGCACCTGTGTAAGGTTGCCGTCTCCTAGAAGGGATCTATTAATCCCGCGTCAGAATGGACCTAAGGGAAGGTTGTATGTGGGCGGTGACGGAGGATGCAAATGACGACAAGTGTTTTACACAAGAAAGCCGTTTATTTGTTAACATATATGCTTACATCGGCAATCGATAGTCCTTCACTAGATTCTTCCCTCGAAGATGCGGAGAAGTGAGAACTTTGGCGTCGGTCGTAGCCCCGGGGCGGACGAGATGCTGTTGCTGATCTAGGCGGACGATCGGAAGATAGAAGCCACGGAGTCCACAGTTCTTTTGCGACAACACACCACAATAGAAGTCACTACCTTTCGTGGGGTCGGAGGAGAGCCTTCTTGACCTTGATTTTCCGATTTTTATAGTTTTTCCTCCCACTATTCGGACTTCTGATTGGCCCCTCGTCCCCTTCCTCGCTTCCTGATTGGTCTCTCTTTTGTTTTTGGGGAAAATCGAGACCGACTCGGGTCACGGGAAAGGTCCGATTCCAGGTGTCCGCTCGACGCCTTTCTGTCGATTGTTCTGGGGGATTGTTGACAAAATTGCAAGACTCGCGCTCATAATTTAGCTTCGTTACTCGTGGTTTCTGTCATCTGGGTACTCGAACGATCATATGCAATGATTTATCTCTCTTAAATCTTTCCCTCTTTTCAGAAATTGTTTCCCTAGATTGACTGTTTATGAGCGCTGGGGTCAAAGTTCTACCTGCATATGACCACTTGTCTCTGACTTATAACTTTTCACTCTGACATCGACAGTTCGTTTAACACGTGTTTCAGTCATCCGAGACTCGTCTACATTTTGTGCCGTGTTGTTTAGATTAAGGGATTTTCCTCCCCCTCTCATTTTTAATCTATCGTTATTATTTAAACATAGGAATATCGCGATTTACATGATTCGAACCTCGGTTGAGTCCTCACACATAGATAAATAAATAAGTAGGTAAAAATAATATTTAGGTACCTATTTTAAAGCTTTATTAAACAAAATACAGAAAATATTTGTACTATAAATTTGCCAGACTCACAACGATAGATAACTGATTCGCATCATTCTAGTGTTGCCAAATATAGTATTAGTAGTGACATATATAAGGGTTGACCATTTGATTCATTCCTGATCGAATGATTTTTCCTTTCTCCCTTTTTAGTTAGAACATGTTCTAACTAAAAAGGGAGAAAGGAAAGGGTTTGGCCAAAAGTCACTTTACTGTCTTCCTTTGAGCACAGTTTCCTTTACTTGGAGATGAGCTACTTTGGCATGAGTGTCCATAGAATTTGCCAGCTCAGGATGCTGGTCTCAACAATTGGATGGCTGCTGTTCGAATCTAGGCATAATTATGCACACAATACCTTCCAAGGAAACTCTAGCCGTCTTCCAACTCATTCGAGAGACCTTGAAAAATTGTCCGGGGATCTTTGTCCCACCACTTTTAAAGGGATCATCTGGTCCAATCTGGAGCAGGGTCAGTAGCTTGCATTCTGGTCCATCTCAGATGGGATCCTTGTGTGATACATCCTGCTATGGTGACCTCCTCCAGAAAAACTGAACTGCCTGAGCAAAAGACAAAATTGCTTTGTCTCTGCCAATCATTAGGCCTACACAACATTAGTGTATGTAGTGTCTACTATTTTCAGAAGATCCCTAAAATATATCAAAACTTGCTAAATTTCTTTTCTGCAACTGTCTCAATTAAGTGATTAAATTGTGTATTAATTTATTAGTTTGGTTTCCATTCTTTCAGATTTGGCCCAATAAAGCAGCTGCCCCTATTAACCGGTGGCCCAATTAAACGGAATCAACTGTAAATGAACCTTGACTCTATATTATTGAATGATATGATTATTAATTATTTTAATGGGACACCAAGGTATCAGAGGCAGTTAAGACGTCAATCTGAAAGATCTGGGATTGAATCCAGGTGAGCAATTGCAATTTTCCCAGATATGTTAGATCTTGTTTATCATCACCTGACTGACCCATTGTGAGTTTGGCTGAATCCACAGTGGGCATCCTCTTAGGGTCCAGAGGGTGTAAACAGTTAAAAATGAAAAAAAGTTTTAAATGTGAATAAGGGAACTTACAACTTACACCTATTGAGTTTGTAATCATGTAAACCATATTAGAGCAAAATCATGTTGTATGAGGTATCCCTCATACAACACAATTTTGCTGTAATATGGTTTGAAAATTTGGAAAATCCTCTGTACAAAATTTCACAACTTTTAAGTGCAAACTCTGTTGTTTGATATTATTTTATTCAAGTAATCATATGTATTCTCTCAAATTTCCCCATGGATTTCAAAATATTGAAATTTTTAATTTCTTTTGTTCCTTTTTGTCAAGTTTACCTTAATGAAAACTGATAATGCAATTTTTTTATTTCTTGTCCTAACTTTCCTATCGACCAGGTATTGTTGTTGCTTTCATACTTTGTCATCAGGATATATATTAAAAAATATTTAAGTTGTTGATGTAAAAGAGATGAAAACATTGGTTCCAAACTGCTTTTGGACCTTTCAAAAATCATTATCAAAGAATAATTTCATTAAAACATATGTTGGTATGATACTTGAAATTTGGCATTTTAATGAATTCTTTGTTGTAAAAGAATGATTGAGAGATAGAGTTGACTGAAGAGAACAGATGATGAAAGGTGTACAAAAAGTTGGAAGAGACTGAAACAGGATGAAAGAATCTCAGATTTGAAATGATGAGAATGATTAGAAACAGTGGAGATTAATTCATCTGAAACAACAAAGAGCTGAGAAGATGATTGTGTACATAGTTTATACAGGGTGTCTGAAAAATTGATGTGCAGTGAGAAATTTGTAATGACAATAGAGTTATATGTACAGTATTGCATACAAGATTTTAAGTTGTGCAGTAGGTCCCACATTTCCATTTTGTGATAGATGATGTTGCTGCTTGCTCACAGATGTTCTTATTTTTGGACTACAGTTTTGGAAAACTTCTTTATCAATTACATAATCTGTCATGGAATCTCAGGATCTCACTTCCTCAATCTTGGGACCTCTGGGAGCATTTCCAGCATTTACTGTAGGAGAAACTGCAATATTGTAAAACTTCACTTTTATTAAAACTTAAGCCTTTTTCACTGCACAGTAACTTTTTGGACACTGTGTGTGTCCTGATGATAAAAGTTTTATGGGATGAAAATTAAGTGATTTAAAATAGATTTAAATTACAGAAACTTTCAGACAAATACATTTAATTATATTCAAAATATTAAAAGGTAAACATAAATTTTTATTGTTTTGGTATTTTGAAAAACAGATTTAAAAAATACAAAATTTTGTAACTGAAAAGTATTAACAAATAAATGTTCTGTGGTATATTGTGCTGTAAAGTTTAGTGTACAAAAGTATTAAGCCATTAAAATATACTGTAAATCAGATTAAATAATAAAGTCAGATAGTAAAATGTAATGTTTTGAAGTACATAAGATCAGAGTTTTTAGAAATACAACATTCTAACAAAATAATTCATGTAACAGAATAATTTTAAAAATTATTCTTATATATAAAAATATTCTAAAAAGAATCGATGGAGTCAGATAATCTATTTTTTTATTATTATTACCGTACTGTACTAATCTTTAGTACACGGAAAACTACTAGTTTTCCATTCGTTTCTGANTCGATAAACAGTTGATCGTCAAGCTTTTCAATAGGATTGGATCGATCACAAACTAATCGTCGTGGAATTCGAAAGTAATTTTGTATTATTTCGTTTTCATACGCATACTCTGCAAAGTAAGACAAATCTTCCGCCATGTTTGCCGAGATTAGTACACTAATCGCCTGAATTTGGTGGATTAGTTACTAATGCCAGATTACGTCTAATCTTAGAATGGTGGAACGCAAAATCAGTAATCCTGTATTAGTGATAGTTGTTAATCCTGCGATTTGTCTAATCGTCTGTTGGTGAAATAGGGGGTTAATCTCTGCGCAACTTTGTCAAGAGAGATACAAGGGATATTTACACAATGCTAAAACTTATAGGGACGAAAATTTTTAAAAATATTTTCATCGAAAAGCACGGATATTATGTTCAAACTGTTTTTTTAAGGTTAAGGGAATCATCTAATTATCAGTATTTTCGACTTTAAAAAACCGATGGTTGATTCCTTTACTCTATTTCTATGGTAGACAGGAAAAAGGTTCTTCTTATTCCTATAAAAAAAAAATACGACGCTAAAAGTAACGAGCCGAAGACTTTTGAGGTGTAAATTTGTATTCTTTGCTTCCCTTAATCGGAAAATTAACGATTGAGCATATCCACACGTGACCCGAAACCTACCTTTTCAACAGTGGCGTGCCGTCATTAGAAGCGTTGGAAGCGCCGCTTCCCTCGTATTCTCTAAAAAATAAATAAATACTGTATTAATTTTAATTATTTATCATAATAATAGATAATTACAGTGGTGCCTCGTATAATGTACGCCTCGAATAACGGACGTTGAGAACAACGGACTTTCTGTTTGGCCGTTACGTGACTCGAACAATGGACTTTCCGTTTGGCAGTTACGTGACTCGAGCAACGGACTGGCTGCGAGCAACAGACTTGCCGTTTGGCAGTTACGTTATGCGAACAATGGACTTTCTGCAAAGAAGTGCGAATGATGTTTCCACTGTTTTGCTGTTGCCAATGACAATATGCCATTTTTATAATATATTAGTATTATTAGAATATATTATTAGTATATCTGAAGTACACAGCTCCCGTTGGGATTCGGCTTGCTCCCTTGTTTATTATGTACATCACCTCAGTGCAGGGTATTTACATTTATTCAAGTGTTGTGCAAATCATGGCTTCCAAAAAAACAGAAAGGTGATTTCAATTGAAACAAAGCAAGAAGTCATCAGAAGGAGTGAAAGTTGACAAAAACTTCCTTGTCAAATGGGGAGAGGTTAAGGAGTTTACCAACACTCATTATCCAAACAGAGCTGAGGCCAACAGGATCAATGATCTCTACAATGACACTCTTGCCCGTNTGTTTATTATGTACATCACCTCAGTGCAGGGTATTTACATTTATTCAAGTGTTGTGCAAATCATGGCTTCCAAAAAAACAGAAAGGTGATTTCAATTGAAACAAAGCAAGAAGTCATCAAAAGGAGTGAAAGTTGACAAAAAGTTCCTTGTCAAATGGGGAGAGGTTAAGGAGTTTACCAACACTCATTATCCAAACAGAGCTGAGGCCAACAGGATCAATGATCTCTACAATGACACTCTTGCCCATCATTTTCGACAGGTGTTGAAGAAGAGAGAGAAACAGACCACTTTAGACATGTTTTTCAAGAAGCCAGCTGCCAAAACACAAAGAATGGAAGAAGAGGAATTGACCATGCAAGCCCCAGTAGCTTCTCCTGAATCTGACTCTGATTAAAAAACAATAAAAAGAGACCTGCTGCAATGTGTAAAAAGTCTGTATCTGTATGAATGTGTGAATAAGGTGTTCCTCCACCTCCTCACAACATCTGACTACCCGACATAATTGGTGACTGCTCCATTTTCATTATTTTTTATGGTACAGTACGGTTATTTTATGCTGCGGAACAAATTAAATATATATATATATTTTTCCTTCTCTCTCTCTCTCTCTCTCTCTGCCATATGGCACTAAGAGGGCCTTTTAATCATATACATTATTGGTTCAGCCAGACCCACAAGGGGAACAGTCAGGTGGTGAGAAATGGGGTTTGACAAAACTGGGACAGTCAGCCCCTGAAAAACTTCTGTGGTTTTTTGATCACCCTGATTCAATCTTGAGTTCCCAGAGTAGTAGGTTGGTGCTTTAGTGCCTTAGTTGTCCAGTTAAATATTAAGGAGAGATGTTTATTTCTTTGTTTACAGAAGATCTTTTAAGTGTTTTTCTAAGAAATATTTAAAATTTATTATTCATAGAGAAACACTTAAAAGATCTTATTTCTTAGAAATATATATACTGTATTAATTTTAATTATTTATCATAATAATAGATAATTACAGTGGTGCCTCGTATAATGTACGCCTCGAATAACGGACGTTGAGAACAACGGACTTTCTGTTTGGCCGTTACGTGACTCGAACAATGGACTTTCCGTTTGGCAGTTACGTGACTCGAGCAACGGACTGGCTGCGAGCAACAGACTTGCCGTTTGGCAGTTACGTTATGCGAACAATGGACTTTCTGCAAAGAAGTGCGAATGATGTTTCCACTGTTTTGCTGTTGCCAATGACAATATGCCATTTTTATAATATATTAGTATTATTAGAATATATTATTAGTATATCTGAAGTACACAGCTCCCGTTGGGATTCGGCTTGCTCCCTTGTTTATTATGTACATCACCTCAGTGCAGGGTATTTACATTTATTCAAGTGTTGTGCAAATCATGGCTTCCAAAAAAACAGAAAGGTGATTTCAATTGAAACAAAGCAAGAAGTCATCAGAAGGAGTGAAAGTTGACAAAAACTTCCTTGTCAAATGGGGAGAGGTTAAGGAGTTTACCAACACTCATTATCCAAACAGAGCTGAGGCCAACAGGATCAATGATCTCTACAATGACACTCTTGCCCATCATTTTCGACAGGTGTTGAAGAAGAGAGAGAAACAGACCACTTTAGACATGTTTTTCAAGAAGCCAGCTGCCAAAACACAAAGAATGGAAGAAGAGGAATTGACCATGCAAGCCCCAGTAGCTTCTCCTGAATCTGACTCTGATTAAAAAACAATAAAAAGAGACCTGCTGCAATGTGTAAAAAGTCTGTATCTGTATGAATGTGTGAATAAGGTGTTCCTCCACCTCCTCACAACATCTGACTACCCGACATAATTGGTGACTGCTCCATTTTCATTATTTTTTATGGTACAGTACGGTTATTTTATGCTGCGGAACAAATTAAATATATATATATAATTCATAATATAATATATAATTATATATATATGTTTTAACATGTATTTCTATGGGAAAATGCTGACTTTTCACTTAACGGACATTCATTTGGAACAGATTAAGTGTGTTATACGAGGGACCACTGTATATACCATATTTCCTCTAACATTGATTTTTTAATCTATTTTCACTTGTTCAAAGTAGAGGTGTACATCTTATAATCAATAATGTGTAATATTACTAGTTCAAAACAATTTACATACATCTTCAAATGGTCAATTATGATCAATAACACAATTTTGGCTGTACTGCTCACTGGAATGTAGACTAAAGATAGTTAATTATGTTACCATGTTGTATTAAATTTAACAATTGGAGAAATAAATAAANATAATGTACGCCTCGAATAACGGACGTTGAGAACAACGGACTTTCTGTTTGGCCGTTACGTGACTCGAACAATGGACTTTCCGTTTGGCAGTTACGTGACTCGAGCAACGGACTGGCTGCGAGCAACAGACTTGCCGTTTGGCAGTTACGTTATGCGAACAATGGACTTTCTGCAAAGAAGTGCGAATGATGTTTCCACTGTTTTGCTGTTGCCAATGACAATATGCCATTTTTATAATATATTAGTATTATTAGAATATATTATTAGTATATCTGAAGTACACAGCTCCCGTTGGGATTCGGCTTGCTCCCTTGTTTATTATGTACATCACCTCAGTGCAGGGTATTTACATTTATTCAAGTGTTGTGCAAATCATGGCTTCCAAAAAAACAGAAAGGTGATTTCAATTGAAACAAAGCAAGAAGTCATCAGAAGGAGTGAAAGTTGACAAAAACTTCCTTGTCAAATGGGGAGAGGTTAAGGAGTTTACCAACACTCATTATCCAAACAGAGCTGAGGCCAACAGGATCAATGATCTCTACAATGACACTCTTGCCCATCATTTTCGACAGGTGTTGAAGAAGAGAGAGAAACAGACCACTTTAGACATGTTTTTCAAGAAGCCAGCTGCCAAAACACAAAGAATGGAAGAAGAGGAATTGACCATGCAAGCCCCAGTAGCTTCTCCTGAATCTGACTCTGATTAAAAAACAATAAAAAGAGACCTGCTGCAATGTGTAAAAAGTCTGTATCTGTATGAATGTGTGAATAAGGTGTTCCTCCACCTCCTCACAACATCTGACTACCCGACATAATTGGTGACTGCTCCATTTTCATTATTTTTTATGGTACAGTACGGTTATTTTATGCTGCGGAACAAATTAAATATATATATATAATTCATAATATAATATATAATTATATATATATGTTTTAACATGTATTTCTATGGGAAAATGCTGACTTTTCACTTAACGGACATTCATTTGGAACAGATTAAGTGTGTTATACGAGGGACCACTGTATATACCATATTTCCTCTAACATTGATTTTTTAATCTATTTTCACTTGTTCAAAGTAGAGGTGTACATCTTATAATCAATAATGTGTAATATTACTAGTTCAAAACAATTTACATACATCTTCAAATGGTCAATTATGATCAATAACACAATTTTGGCTGTACTGCTCACTGGAATGTAGACTAAAGATAGTTAATTATGTTACCATGTTGTATTAAATTTAACAATTGGAGAAATAAATAAATAAATAATTTGATTAACTTTTAACATCAGCTTTAGAAGTTGTGGGTTCAAAACCTGCTCAGAATCAATATTTTCATCCTGAATAGTCTAAACTAATTCAGAACAGTAGAGTCCTGCAAATTCGATTTAATGTGGACTGACG
The DNA here is from genome assembly GCF_000671375.1 of Centruroides sculpturatus. Lineage (NCBI taxonomy): Eukaryota > Metazoa > Arthropoda > Arachnida > Scorpiones > Buthidae > Centruroides > Centruroides sculpturatus. The sequence goes on along the minus strand of NW_019385960.1, from coordinate 83,956 downwards.
ATGTGACGAGTTATTGAAAATGATGAGTCTTATGGCTTATTGATGATGATAGCCTAAACAGTGGAATTTTTGTAGGGATATTATATGTGCAAATTCATATATATATATATATATATATTAACTACATACCAATAGTGAATATTTCTATTTGTAGTTAAATTTTAATTTTTAAAAATATTGGCTATTTGGTGGTTAATTTCAAGTTAGTAACATTTGCATTGTGGCATTTTGCAGTGTCACCTTGGAAAAAGGGTTATATTCTTTGTTAACATGGGGACTGATGCTATTATTGAATGTTGCCAGTGAAGAACAATAACTTATTTGATCCTAGTATTAAGTTATAGTGGTAAAAATTTGATTACTTTTGTTTTATTTGAAAGACACAACAACTTTTACAGAATATCTAGTTATCGAGAGTAGCTTTTTCAGAACTCTACTGTAATTTCTCTAGTTTTTAAATTTAATAAAAGACAGTGCAACTACCTACCTTTAGTCCAAATTACATAATATCTATTTAATCAGCCACTTCTCAACAGTTAGGATCAGATCATATGAGCATTCATTTTAAACTTATTTTAAATATTTAACACAGTTTCAAGATGACATTATGATTCAGAATTAAAACAAAAGAACATTTCCTGTTTTTTGGCATTTATATTTCTAACATTTTCAGTTAAAAAATTATATAAAACTGATTATTTTTAAAATTTTTCTTTCCATCAAAAAATCTTACACCATAAATTTAAAATCAAATTTTGTCTTGACTTGAAGAAATACAGTAATATTCGTATTTTTTTAATCTTCATATAATTAAATATAAAGTCAAGATATTGATGAAAATTATTTTATTTGTAAATTTAGAATGACTCAGAATTATTTGGTAGGACAATCAGAGTTAATATTGCTAAACCCATGAAAATTAAAGAAGGTTCTGTTAAACCAGGTAAATAACAGATTTATATTTCAGTAAAAATATATTTCTTTTATTTCTGTTTATTCTCGGATACTTAATTTTATTATTATTTTTTTTAAATGTTAACAGTATGGGCTGATGATAGTTGGTTAAAGGAATATGCTGGCAAAACACTTAATGAAAGTGAAGAAACAGAAGATAATAATAAAAGACCTGCTGAAGAATCACTGGTATTTTATTTTTATTTTCTATACTTTTATTATTAATTATCAGTAAATATTATACATTAAACTCATTTGCTTAATTAATTTATTAATTTTTATAAACTCAAATATTATCAGAATGCATATTAGTTCATATCCACGAAAATTTCTGAGATTGACACAGATTCAAATTTGTGACCCCAGAGTAAATATAAAAATTTGCTTGTTTACCATCCAAACCCTAGATATCTATCTGGAAAAGTTAAGAAGGCAGTACTAGTGGCTTAGCCTTTGAAGAGAAGTAAGAAAGGGAAGAGTGGGGATATAGGAAAGTGCAAAGTGAGATCACATGAGAACCAGTGTCAAGCCCCATTTGTTGAATCCATAGAAATAAAATATACAAAGAGTGGGTCGAAGCCTGGTTATTACAGTGAATATGCTCTGTGCTTAATAAAATACAACGTGTAATTCGGAAAATACATTAAAAGAACAGAGTATATTCTTTTGCGCGATACAAAACTTGATCCCAACGATTAGTTGTCACGGAATAGAATGAGAAGAGTACACAAAAGCAGAATCGGCCAACAATCACAGTAGGTTTCTCTTCCTTGGGAGCCTAGTCTAGTGACCTAACGGCTAATTTGCTACAGACCCTAGGAGGGCTCCCCTTTATAAGACCAGAGGTCAATGCCTTGGTTACGCAAGAATAGAAGGCACCAAGATCCTAGTTTGGGTCTTGGGTGGAAGAACAAATTAGACAAACATATTGCATAATGTGGACACATCCTGGTGCCACCAGACAGAACATGGGGCATTACAATGAACAGTCCACAATACAAGAGAGGCACATGGCTAAATCTACCCCAAGGGACCTAGCTAGTGCAGACCATGTGTCACTTCATAGCTACAAGGCTTGCAACACCAGTGGGTGGAATAGCATCCTTAAACAAAGGTGCAGAGTACACCAGTTTTGTGTGTAGATTAGTTGTGGGCCCCCATAAGGGCAAGCAGTCCTTGGCTTGGAGCTGGACTAGTAGTAATGTCTGGGACTGTAATCCCTGTTCCATTTATGAAATCTTTAAAAGCCGAGAAAGTTTTGGTGTTGAGTAGGAAGTCCTGGCACCTACAGGGCCAGTGGTGCCCCTCTGCATACATCTTGTGTGCTAGGAGCCAAACTCTAGATAGAAATTAATCTAAATATTTATTGACTTTACAATAAAGCCATACTGTGAGGATCCACAGTGAAGAGTCAGGGTTGATTAACTTTTAATTAACACCTGTTGTGAAATTGGAACTGTGAGGCCCACTCACTTTGTCAGTGGATGGCTATTAATTTTTATAGAACAGGAAGATTGTTGGGGTTTCCTATTGTCTGGGATTCCTGACACCAGTTAGGATAAAAGATTACTCGTGTCTTAACTTGTGAGATTTATCTTTAGATATATGTTTGAGTGAGAAGTTAGCTAATGTGAGTGGGAAGGGTCATGATTCTGTTGACAGGGTGACCAACGTTAAATAAATCGAGATCGAAGCCAGGTTAAACAAATATACAAAGATTTAATGATTAAAATAAGTTGAAGATTAAATACAAAGAATAATAAATATATATATATATATTTATATATATATATATATAAGCTAACTGATTTCACCTCTATTTGACCATTAAGACAGAGAGTTACAATAAGTTGTGCATAATACCTCTTATGTTGATTTTTTGTATTTGATTATGTTGTATTTCAATGTATTTGGGAACCTTGGAAGAATTGGCAATTCTTATCAAATACGCATAAGGTGAAATCTTGGGAGAACAGAGAGAAGGTTTTGTGACAGGAAATGAGAGACAAAGAGACCAGGAGAAGACATGAACCTTGAAAAACGGGATGTTTACCCTTTTATTCCTGAATCTCTCCATTCGGAGTCAATATGTCACACCATGTGATGGGATATGAGGGGTGAATGTACTAGCAGATGTATCATAAACACGTGAAATAATTGATCTCACTCCAGGAAGTTGACAAACATGAAAGGAAGTTCTATTTCCCTCTTTCTACTAATTTCAAAAGTAACAGCTTATTTTATGGTTCATTTTCCTAATTAAATAATTTCATAAATCGTTAAATAATTTAAGTAAATTCTAAATAAATCTCCCTTGAAATGTGGGTGAAATAGGTCAGCTGGTCTCCAGACTCTCACAATAGTAATTATTGATTGATTACTAAACCAGCCATTGATAATTGTCATCTACATGCTTTTCAACAATCAAAACCACAAACACACACACTTAATCAATATATCAATCAACTGTAATCACCTGGAAACATATGGTACACATACAATGAACTAGTGCTGTAGTGAATGCTAAAGGTTTGAGTAAATGAGTAAATTCATATATGCTTATTATACTCAAAAGAAACTTGGCACTATATTTAAGAAATGATTAACTCAGAAAACCATAATTGAACATGTTCAACATGCTGATGATGACTGTAATTGAGTCAAAAACATTTCAGTATAAAAATGTATTTAGTTTCCTCAATTTAATAGTTATCTAGTTATTCTTTTCATATAAAACTTATCATCAAACTCATTTCTCAGAAGGGATGGGCAGCTGACAAAAAAAAAATTACACACAAACACTCATCCATTTACAAGATTTCTCCAGACACTTCTATCTCTGCATACTCTTTTTCTTCTGCCATCTTCATCTATTTCTTTGCACACTTTCTCACATATTTTATGCTCTTGATCTTTTCTTTCTGACCTTGCCATAGGAGGCTTGTGTCTCCTATGACCCAACAAGTTATGTCAGCAGTGGTATTATTGCCAGTGGGATTACTCATGCTAGACAGGTTAGAAGAGAGGAACCAGACAAAGCAGAAATTTCCTGGTGTTTCAAGTTGAGGATTTCAGTCGTGGGGATTAACACTTCATCTTGTAAAAACATTCATTTGTTAAAAAAAGCCTTAAGAGATTGAGTAAATCATTCATTATATTGAGCGTTCACAAAGAATAGTAGTGTCCAATTTAATAAAAATAATTATTTTTTTATTGAAAATATTGTATTAATAATTTATTATATTTTAGGAAGATGAACCTGAAAAGAAGAAGATGAAAGCAAATCCAATGGTTTATTTTGATATTAAAATAGATGGAAGAGATGTTGGAAGGATACGAATCTTGTTACGTAAAGATGTTGTACCACTTACTGCAGGTTAATATAAATTCATTTTAAATTTATACTTTGTTAAAATAAATATTAAAAAATTATAATATAA
>NW_019385960.1:71784-79299 GCF_000671375.1 Centruroides sculpturatus | reverse complement strand
TAAATATAATAAATTGTATTTTATTAATTTCAAAAATATTTTATTAATTTTAAAAATATTTTATTAAAACCAGAAAATTTTCGCTGTCTCTGTACACATGAAAAGGGATTTGGTTTCAAAGGAAGTACATTTCATCGTATCATTCCTCAGTTTGTATCCTTCTATGAAAAATTTATGTAATCAAAATATGCATTTTATGACATCGCCATAAGTAGAATAACTACATAAAAACTGAATTACAGCACTTTCATATGGTATTTATTTTACATGATGACATTAGCAAAGAATGTAGAAAATTGATATTTTGTTAAAAGAATTTCATAACAGTTTGTTGTTAAATTAATGAATTTTCTTTTTATATAAGGTTTATAAAATTTATGTATTATACATTCAGTTTATATAATACTTGTCTACAGTCTTTCCTAGACTAAGGATGGAGCTAATGTTCATTAGTCTACATATCCCAAGGATAAAGGAAAATAGTTCCATGCTCATGACATTACATATATATTTTTTAGGAAATTATAAGATATGTTTAAACTATTATAATCTAACTTTTTTGCAAGATATTTGAGATTGTTAAAAAAATAAGTCACACAACATTCTATAATATAGTATTTAAGTTTTTCAAAAATTCAAACATTATGTTTCAAAGAATTTTTGTTGCTTAGTAATGGTAGCAGAATGATACATATTCAAGATTCAGCACTTATTCTTATTGTTCTTATTCTGGGAAATACTATAATTTCATATACAAAAAGTTATAATAAATACATAAAATATACAATTAATATATGTACAGTAAAACCTGTCTATGGCGACCACCGACGGTTCCTTCAAAAACTGGTCTTTTAGACAGATGGTCATCCAATACAGGTAGTGCTGTAATACCGTATATCCGTACATATTTTGTGCACTTTTTAGCCATTTCTACTAAGCAAAACTCGAGGCTAGCAAAAATAAGCGAATTTTTTCAATGATAGGGCTATATTGGTATTGTATTTTATTCTTATCGGATAACCCGATTTACAGGAGTCGTCATGATATTATAAGACAGATTTAACACCAATATTTTAAAGATTAATACAATACTCGCATTTTCTCGATTATAATGCACACTTTCTTTTTTCCGACTTAATTAATTCGACTCGGTTCTTTTCGTTCGCTCCTCAGTTACGTGTATTACGTCATCAATATACAAGCGCGTCCTATCTCTCCATCACTTTGCTTTTGGTTTTCGTTAGTTTAATCTTATTTTAACTTTAAAAATACTGTATTTTTTAATATTTAATATTTTCTTAATTAATTAAGTACAATAAGAAAAATTATTAATTAATAATAAAACGATTTTATTATTTTTTCTCATTATACGATTTCATTACAATCGCGGAATCGAAAAAGGAAGTAAAACTGATTTTTGCATTAATGCGTTTATTGTTTTTTGAATATTTTGCCTGCGAAAATTACTTGGATATTATTTTTCTAAAAATATCGTGGAAATAAGGTAGGTTGATACAGAAACTATTTATCGCACGTGTACTGTATATGAGCTTCAAAATAAATAAATAAAAATAGATTTTATCAAACGATGAGATCAGCCGATTAATTGTATCGTGTACAATATTTTACACCCCCAAGGAAAATACTGTAGGTCTAGGGTAAAATAAATTTTGTTTTCCCACAGTTAAACTTCGCCGCTAATTGCTGTTGTGATAACTTTAATACGATCTTCTAACGACAGCACTTTGCATTTCGGACATTTTCCAACAAACTGAAATGAATTTCCTTTGTTGCTAAACTAATTTATTAACACCTGCACCTAATTTCAAGGGTGGGAGAAGTGCCCGGGATGGGTTCGAACGAGAGTTTAGACTAATTCATTATATTAGGAGGTTGAAACGTTGTTGAGATGGGTTCTTACAATAGTTTAGACCAGATACATTCGTGAAAGTGGTCGCTTATTACAGTTGTTGTATGTTGTTTAGGACCAAAAATCGATGCCCGCGGTCGCGTTACACAGCTGGTCATTTAATACAGGTAACTTATACGAAGACTCTATGGATAAACTATTCCGTGCCAGAAATTTTTGCCCGTCGAATGCAGGTGGTCGCCTAAGCAGTTTTCACTGTATTTCTTATTTACCATATTTTACAGTATTTATGAAGCACTCCCATTTTAGCACAGAATATTTAAGAAAAAGTATTTAGTGTATTTAAGTCATTTTGTGCCATTAGTAATTCAGTCCCAAAAATTTCTTTTACTGTATTCTGGTTTAAAAAGTAAATTAGAATGCACATTTCTGTTATAGATAAATAGAAATCATTTACCGTTAAAATATTCTGCATGAATATGTGTTGTGCCTAAAAAGTTTAGTGAATCTTAGATTGAAAACAACAAAACAGAAGATACATAGGAATTACTTTATTGGCCTTCAAAGTATTCTCCATGAGATGCAACACACTTTTGACAATGTTTGTGAAGCTTCTGGAAACAGGTGAACACCCAGGTAGAATGTAGCAATGACAGTTTGACTGACAGGAACAAATTTCTTATGGATGATTCCATCTTTGTTCAAAAATATGATTAACCCCATCTTGACTGTTGATTTTTGCTAGCAACTTTTTTGGGTCTCATCAAAGAATTGCTTGCCATTCTGTTTGCCTCTTCCATTTGGGGTCAAACTGATAATGTGAAGTCTCATACTTTGTGATAATGGACCCAAGAAAGGATGGATCCTGGTTACAAATGGCATGAAATCTCCACAGGTTTTGAAACATTTTGTGTTTTGCTCATCTGTCTGAGGATATGTGGTACAAATTATGAACAAATCGTGTGCTTATCCAAGTCTTGATGGATGATAACTTGTGCTGTGTCTTTACTAAGTACCCTTTCTCTACTATCAATTGCACAGTCAGCTGCTGAATTGTTTCTAGCAAGCTTCACACATGCATGATCATGTCAAGCATTCTGTTTGTCAATGGCCAACCTGAATGTGGCTCATCTTCCAATGATTCTTTACCATTGCAAAAGCATTTAAACTAGTCTAAACACATTTTCTGCTCACAGCATTGTTCCCTTACACTTTGATTGACATTTCAAGCATCTTATACATTTCTGTGTATATACTATAAGGACATATTAAACAATAAGGACATAGAAGTAAGGGAATTAATCTTTATCACTATTTTGCCCAATTTGAAGCAAAACTTCATGTTGTGTCATTGTTCTATTGCTCTTTGACACCACTTCTCACACAGACTGTGCTTGAATGACTGTAGCAGAAGGCACTTGCAGCCATACGTATTTTACGCTAGGAAGCACTTCTGGACATGTTCCTGGATGTCCACACACATGCTCAAACTTGTTGTATGTGTTGCATTCAAGATATCCTAACATTCACCAAACTTTTTAGACTCACCACAAATGCTTAGTCATATGTGGCCTTTCTAGACCTTTATTGCAGCTCTCACATACTTACACAGGTTCTTTATATGAACTTAGTATGTACTACTTAAACATAAATAATACTTTTGTAAGTTTTCTGACTATTACACGTATATAGAATACACAGAATTCTAATATACACAGAAATTGTAAGTGAAACTCACAACTTAACTTTGAACAGGAAACTGAAAGCTTAGGTCATATTCATAAAGTCAAAGGTGTTAAATGATTATTGATACTTTATGATGATTAGGTAAACAAAGTAATGTAACAGTGATAATTATATTATATATAGCTAAAATATTATAAACAGAGGATGTGACTCTCATTTATTTCTGTTAGGCAGTCTGTGGCTCCTATTGTGACAAAGTTTGTTTACTCCTGATATATATAAAAACAAGATACCAGTATTTTTTATTGAATGTAAAACAGAAAATTAGCATAGCAGAAGTCCTTGACAATTAAAATATCATAAGCAAATACTGTAAATATAGAATTTTCTTAGATATAGCAAAAAGGTAACAAAACATTTACAATTAAAATACCCAGTAACCATGAATACAGGTATATGTGACTTGGAGAATTTGTTAGCCTATGGGAGATCACAACTTCATATATATGAAGCGAGGTAAATTTTTGAGTTTTTTAAGACAAAAGTTGTATTTTATGTGTCATAAAATACAATATGTACAATGTTATACATCTATCCTCGTTTATTTCTGATCTGTGTTATCATGGGTCAGCGAACGGCTGCAATAGTAACAGTGACCATCAAGAGATGGCAGAATAGTGAGCGCCCATTATGCTCAGCTTTGCAATAATTTACTGGCTATTGCTTTGTGTTTATATCACTGTGCTGCAAGGCTTGGATATTTTTTATACATAGTGATGCATACTGTGTTTTCAGACTCTTCAACATTAGTCATATTTTTCTTGTTCATTGGTATTACACCAATGAACAAGAAAAATATGAAGGCGCCTGATTTTAACACATGTTGCAGATGAAGTGTATTCTCCAGAAGAAAAGGTAGATATGATAAACAAAATATATGATGGTGGAAGCGTCAGTGCTGTGGGCCGTGATTATGGTGCAAATGAATCAAGCATTCATTTTATTTACAAAGTGCATGAAGAAGTAATGACAGCTTTGACTGAAGCTTTACCCAGATCAGTTAGTCATATTACCAGGTTACATAAAGATGAGTTCATTCAACCCATGGAAAAGGGTGTGTATTTGCGGATGCAAGACTGTTACAAAAACAAGCTTCCTGTGTCAACAAAACATCTCCAAAGTCATGCAAAGGCAGTATATAAGAACTTGGTTGAGTGCAATGATGTTGAGAAAGTGATGTAATGATAGATATGTTTTTCAAAGTAGCCATAGGTGGGTTCAGAAATTTATTACAAAGTATAATTTAGGAAGCTAAGTTGTTTCAGGTGAAGCAGTCTCATCTCATACTAAGGCTGCTCATCTTTATCCTGAAGAATTTTATAAAGTGGTGAGACAAGTTTTTAATGCAGATAAGATAGCCCTTTATTGGAAACATATGCCTGAAAAGTTGTGTAGCTGAAGAGGCCAAGGTGCCAGGCTTCAAACTGGCTAAAGACAGTGTGTCTCTACTGAATAGTGCTGGGGATTTCAAAGCTAAATCAGTGCTTATACACCATCTGCCAGACCTCATGCCTTCAAAAACATAAGCATTTTAACTCTCCTTGTGCAATGGCATACTGACAAAAAAGAATGAATGATGAAAATGACCTTCAAAGAGTGGTTTATGATCCACTTCCATGTTGAGATTAAAGAATATTGCTTTTAAAGCAATTCTTCTCCTAGATAACTGTTCCAGCCACCCTACCAACTTAAATGACCTCCAGAATGAGATAAAAGTTATTTATCTAACACCTAACACAACCTCGCTTTTGCAGACCAGGAAGTGATGGCCACATTTAAACTTCTGTATTCTGACCTTCCTAGAGGCACTGTCAGACAATGAGGAACTAACAGTGCAGCAATATTGGAAAAATTCAACATTCTTTATGATGTTTCCTTCATTGGCATATCCTGGAAAGATATAAATGAAGCTTGCCTTCTGAATGAATGGCACAAGTTATTTCCTGACACAGCTTCAGAATTTGGTGGATTTGAAGGAGATCGTGTGACTTGAGTCCTGAACAGGGCAAGGACATTACCTGGATTGGCTTTCAAGAGCTAGACCCAAATAACATCATGGACATGATCATGGAGCTTCTATCATGTCCATGATAGAAGCTCCAGAGAGAGAATTAAATGACACAGAGGTTGTAGAGTTAATGGATGAAGAATGGAGTGATGAGATTGATGATTNTATATATATAGATGAGCATTACATTGACAACATTTATTGATAATACTATTGAATTTTATCTTAATTTTATAACCAATCATGCTTTAAAAAAATAATTATAAATTTGTTATATTATATTATTATATTCTTTATTATACTTCAATTTTTTTTTGATGTTATTGCATTACTTTATGAAGTGCCTATATACGTAATTGCACAAGTTTTAACACCTATTTAATTAATTTCAATCACAACAGCGAATGATATGGATGATTGTTTCTTTTAAACTATTTGATGAAAACGTTACATAAAATTGGGGTTTTGTAATCATTTGAAATTATTATTATATTTTTACTGGAAATCACTGAATTTATGCAATTTTAGTTTAATATCGTATAAAACCGGCTGCTTGTACAAGTTTGCTTAAAACATGCAACTCAAAAAACCCCAAAATGGCGGCTTACTGTTACATGTGTTGCCATGTTTGAAAATTCAACTCTCCGAGGATCAGGAGAGAGTTAGTTTTAGTGAATTTAAAGTGTAAATAATAAAGAATAATAATAATAGTGGCACATATAGTATACATTTTGGAAATTAAAATATTAATCATTTCGACCTTTCAGTTAACCCAAAAACAATAAATCCGAAATAAGCGAATTTGAATGAATATTTGAATTGGTTTTACGTTGCTAACTTAATTGACAAAGCAACGCCGGACTCAAATGCTTAGTTTATAGTATAAACTATAATAGTATATGTAAAATCGCATTACATGATCATAAAATGATTAAAAATTACCTGTCATATTTAATAATTCTTCTAAAATTTGTTTTCTTCAATAATCTTTAGATGGATGGAATCGTCCAATAGCTTCGTATTATATTCTGTCATGTGATGTATTTAGCCAATGGGAGAATTAAAACTGGATGACGTTGAAGAGAGCGCATGTTGCCAGAAAACATGTATCAAAATTTGATATTTTTAAAAAAATTATATATATAAATAAATATTAAATTTCAAGTGAATTTTCTCTTAATCATTGCTGAATTATATATTACTTTTAATTTTTTTTTTTTTTTCATTGAATGATCATCATTTCCCCTTGCGGGGATCAGTCATCCTTGTCCCGCCATAGGCACCACAAGGAGAACGTTGCTTTATTAAGTTAAACCAGTATAAATTCTTATTTACAATAAACAAACTACAGTAAAATTAAATTAACATTAAAACAAAATGACGCGTTCTTGTCACGCTTGTACAGTAAAGCCGGTGGATTGCCGGCTGGTAGGTGGAGAGATGACTTTTCTCTCCACCTTTACATAAGAACCCTTCTCGCGAAGGTCTGAATAGCATTTGCCAAGTCTCTGTCTCGGATTAGGTTATATAGGTCCAAGTTTGGGAATCTCGTATTCTGTGTATGGAGAAGTCTCAACTCCAACCTCTCCTTTTCGTATTTGTAGCATTCCAGGATTTTATGATTGAGGTCTTGATTTTCTTTACCGCAGTCACATGCCGCTGAATTCCTCTTGCCGATTTTTTGTAAGTATTCATTACTATTACAGTGTCCAGTGAGGATTTGGCTAGTTATGAAGTTTATTTTGAGCCATTGTAAATCTTTCATACGCTCTTCTACACTTGGTAAAAGCCAGAATGTGTGTCTACCTTTATTAGTGTAACTCCATCTGTCTTGCCATATTGCGTTAGTCTCTGCTCTGATGGTTCTTTTAATATATGATAGAGGTATCTT